>NC_142683.1:12725000-12905000 GCF_964200805.1 Pocillopora damicornis | reverse complement strand
ACCTGGTCTAAATCTTAAGCTAAATTGGAAAATTGCTACCCAATTCCAACCAAGACTCCAAACAGCACCTTCTTGTCACATCACAACTCTCTTTCATACTGACTAACGTTCTCTTTTGGAATTTTTTTAGTCGTGCCTTTGGGTGTTGAAGCAGATTTGACTGATGAGAGTTGGGATGACTTACTCCTAAACAAGAGCAGTTCCTTATTTAAAACGCTGGAAGCCAAGATAGAGGAAAACGTAAGCTTCCATCGTTAAAAATGATGTTAAACGTTTAACACTAAACAAGCAATAATGAGTTGCAACATAAGCATTTTTCTCCTTCTTTACATTATGTAATGTAACTTAAACACTGGTAAACTTCATCAACCTTAAAATGAAAAACTGAATGAAGCACGAGTTCGAGACGAAAGTATAACTTTATCCAAGCATAAATTGGTAAAAAAGTTTGACAGTAACTTAATATATCTAGCAAGCACTAGGTAAAGGCTAATCCACTTTCATCCAAATTAAAATCCACTTTATTATCTGTCAGTATTTTAGTAAGTACAGCAATTTGGCACTTATTTCTCTGTCACTTTGTACTATCTAGATTAAAAAAATGTATCCTGGGAAAGTGGTGAACATTACTTTAAATCAATGCAGGTAAGATTTGAATGAACCTATTCTAAAGAAACATCATTTTAATGAAAAATCGAGGGTCGCAATTTTTAGATACATTGCTATCTCCTCTTTTGAATACATTGCATTTCTTTTTAATCTTTGCAGAAAGGGAAGTGTTATTGTACATTTTACCATCACATTTCGTGAATTGGACTCTGATGAGTTACTCATATTCACGGATACCGCTGACGAAGATGGCAGGATAGCAGACTTAAAAGTTACATCTGTCTCTCTTTTGATAGCAGGAGGTGAGTCCTTTCCCATGGTTTTGATTGACTTGGTGTTGTTTGCGCCTGAGCACTCGTATCAATATAATTCCTCACCAAAATAGCTTTTAACTGCAAAATATCTAGAGGGTAAATCATCAAGTGTGATTTAATATGTGCGACGGTGGTACTTCACTCCACAATTTACGGCAAACTTAGTGCTATGAAAGCTCATTATCATGTCGTAAATCGAAGTGCTTTCGGCTGCCTTAATGGTTTTTTAGCACTGTTGGTCGCATTATGTTGACGCCCAATTTTGTTTGTTTATTTTTCTATCAAACGGAGGATATAAAACGTCGGTTTTTATGTAAAAACAGAAACAGCCGCGTATTTTAAAATGTAATTCAGTTCCTAACCAGGTTCCTGAAATAACCAAGACTTACCTGACAAGTGCCACGAGTGTTAAAGTTTTCTGGACACCAGTTACTGACGGCCCAATAGATGGATATCGGGTTGCCTTTCGTTCAATCAACGAGGGGAGCTGGAGGAAAGTCGCTGTTGATCGCAACACTACCACCCTACATAAAACGAATCTACAGGAAGGAAAAGTGTACAGGATTAGAGTAATGGCATTCAACAAAAGTTGGAATGGCCTTCCGGGAGAAGCTGAAGAAATTATGATGGAAGAGGAGGGTAAGCTTTTGCTTTCATGTTCTGCAAACGTTTAGGGAAAACAAATACCTCTTTATTCGGCACTAAAAATTTAACAAACACGGTTGCGAAACGGTAACATGAAGAAAAACAAAATCGCAAGAGTTTCCTTCTGGTTGCTTATTTACCCGCCATCCTTTAAGCCCAATCAAATATAAAAATGCCTTTCTAGCTGGTGCAAGTAACAAGCGAGCTGAACTTTGTTTGCATTGGTATTTTCTTATCAGTACCGAAGGTTGCTCCGCTTGTAAGTGTGGAGGACATGACATCCCCGCATTCGTTTGCAGTTTCATGGACACCTTTGCCAGAGGAGCATGTCATGGGCAGACTACTTGGCTACCGTATCACCTACAAAGCAGTAAAAGTGGCTGATGAAAGAGTATATAGCGAAGAGATGGCCACCATGACTGTTGATGGTCCAGACGTTCTTCACGCAAACATAACTGGACTAAAAAGTTACTCCTCTTACGTTGTTCAAGTAGCTGGCTTTACATCCAAGGGAAATGGCTTATCATCAGTCAAGGTGACGGGAGGTAATAAAAAGTGTATAATACATCAAAAATCGGTTATTTCCAATTTTCTGGGGGGAAGCAGATCCCCGTCGTTTGTTCAAACGGCTAGCAAAATTACATCGAAAGATTCCGTTGATAAGTTAAATAATGGAGCTTTTCCCAAGCAACATCCATTAAGTACTTTGAAGGCGAAACCTTGGTCAACAAATGGATGAACTATCCTTCAGCCCTATCGCAACCCAAATGTATGTCGTATACATTTTTACAGGAATTCAAATAAAGTAGTGCTCCTTTTTTTCAATCTAGAAATGAAAATATAAAAAGAGAATGTTGAACAACTCACTTTTTGAAGGCTGCGTGCCTTGCACTTAGCTCTGGCTTCACTATAATTGACAGTCAGTGACTCAAATTCATTTCTTAACAACAGATACCTGTCGTTGCCCAGCAGTATTCAACACCAACTGGGCGGAACTTCCTCCGTACGTTACCAAATCAGTCCACAGTCAGTCACCGCAAGGAATTATTGGCACTTTCGTGGAAGAAATGCTGTTGGAGTCCTGTGATGTATGTAAAGCTCATGGACACACGTCTCTGAATTTTAAGACTAACGACAAAGGAGGCGCAGCCCATAAGACCACTTTGAATGAAGTTGTCTCGGACGTTAACAATAAGACAGCGATAAGCTTTCCTGTCACAGGGGCCATGGATGATGACAAATTTCAAAGGTATTATGTATTTGTTCCAATGGTAGAGTCACCAGGAATCGCCTTCATCACAGTTGGCCAGAAGGATGGAAGTAAAAACATAGTCATATCGACACTGTTGAAGTATTTGCCGCTACACCTGTTTTGTTTAATGATGGCTTTCGTGGCTGGTACCATCATCTGGGCCCTGGTGAGTAGAGCTGGCCTTGTGCCTTCTTTATCCATGATGTGATCTTCATCCAAGTCACACGTGATAGTCAAACTCTTTCTAGTTTCTAGAGCTCCTTCAAATGGCGATAACCTGTCCACCATTTTCCCTCAAAAAAAATGGTCAGGTTGTTTTCTATTCGCAAGGAGACACGTTGTGAATTTTGGGTCTTTCTAAGAAAGCTTGGAATTCTCTGTAACAAACTGGAAAGACATTTAACTAAATCTATTATTGGGCATGTTTTTTCCTTCTTCCCTTACAGTACCTTTGCTTATTTTGCGTTTTTCTTTGATTTGTAGTTCCCTCCAGGCCTAAAGTAGATTTCCGCGAGCCTAAACGGATTTAAATTGCGTTATATAGTTGTGTCAGGTTGTTAAGAACTACTCTCTTCATAAGACTAAACAAAATAGCGATAAAAACCTCCCTAATGCCCCAAGAGTGCTTGCATTGAGTAATTCATATGCATTGCCCCAGTGGACGCAGTCTAAGTTCTTGGAGAGTCACACAAAGTACTTGCCATTTAGATATGCTCCTGAGCAATAATTACCAAAACCCACGTTTCTCATGTTCCCTTTTTTGTCATTTAGGAAACAACCCGGGATGACGGTTTCGCCCACTCATTCATCAAAGGGGCTTTTGAAGGATTTTGGTTTTCCTTTACTTCCATGACAACTGTCGGGTAAACCATGAAATTATTATTTTCACGATCACCAAATAACGAATAGAAAATTATCAATTTCGTTTTAGCCGTTTTGAAAAGTGACGAAGCAGAACATGAAAAAATAAATCAGTAACTTTCACGTTACTAAGAAGACTCTGAATTCAGTAAAACTATAAGATGATTTAGTGCATGCTCATATCATTTCGGATGCCTGCGGATATTTTGCCCAATTTAACTGTTCGGACTATTGTCACGTAATCTTTAAAGATTTCACAGGATTGGGTGATAGATTAAGTGTACGCGCAGGGCCACGTGCAATGAGAAAGTAACTCAATATCACGAAAGTTACAACGTTGCGGAGTGAGGAAGTTGCGTTCAAGTTTTTCTTGCGTTCGTTCCATACGGCACAAATAAAGGAACTCGAACAAGGTCTTCAATTACTTTCAGATCTCGACAGGAAGCCAAAATGAAGAGCAAAGTCTGTTGAGTTTGTTTGCTAAATCTCATAAATGTGTGTTTATTATCATTTATTTAGTTACGGAGATAAAGTGCTTGTGGGGTTCTGGTCAAGACTGTTCGCGGTGGCCTGGATTTTAACTGGCCTAGTTGTGGCTTCTGTACTTACAGGAGCACTAGCTGCCTCGCTGACATTCTACACGATAGAGAAAGATGTAATGTTGTACGGCTCAAAGGTATGTTAGATCTGAGCCTTTGTCATTACAATAAATAAATAAAAACAAATGAAAATCAGTGCACTCGAATCAACTACATTACAAGCCACAGAAATATCCTCTAGGTCCAGACCATATTAAGATAGGTGTTTTGGTTTTTATGGAGGGAGGAAATCGCTAAGTGCGGCAATCAAAACTCAGTTGCAACTGAGGAAACCAAAGGCTGTCTCCATTTGGCTTCTACTGTCTTGTTACCCTGCAAAGCCTGGATTTCAAAACATTAAACTACTTTTTTTCTAGTGAAGCCTGCGCAACAAATATACTTTCTGTTTCACAAAACCTTAATGCTGAGAGCATGTTCCAACAATAAGGCAGGTTTTCTACGAACAGAAATGACACCTTTAGCAAGCGAAATTACATTACATACGAAGTACAATGGAACTTACCGACTGTTTCGAGTTCAGAGTGGCCATAACTCAACAATTTTGGTTAGCAAAAGATGCCAGTATAAACATGGAGACTTCTTTTTTGACAAAGCACATGGCCGATATCCCGGATCTGGACGTCAAAATGTAGGCAAGCAATGGGAGCTACACTTGATGAGCAAATAATATAACATTTTCCTTTTTAGTTTTTTTATTTTCTTCATTTGGGGATTTTTCTTTGGCTTTCTTTCACTCTCACTTATCTGCCGCAGACAACGAACAGGATGAAATTAATAACTTTGATTTGAAATTTTCTCAAGTAAAAAAACAAAGGGAAACAAGCACGTCATTTTATTATAAGGCACCGTACAGGATTATTTAGAAGATGTAGCGGGGAAATGGTTTTTGACATATCTTTTTGGATTGCATTCATGTCAAGGTGACGGCTCTAACTGATTCACCGGCCCATAGACTTGGCGTCAGAAGAAATGCTCTCATCAGTGAGTAGAAAAGGTGTAAAATCTAAAGTTATGATACACGATGCGTGAAAACTGTGGAAAAAATAACGTATTTCGCCAACTAGTCGTTAAAAGGCAACATTACTTCTACAAAATTTTAAATTACGTGCATGGAGATCAGATGCCTGGCCACTGATACTATCAAACACTTTTTAAAGCAACAAAAAAAAAACTCAGAAATAATTTGCAATGTATTTTGGTTTAAATGCAATGGAACTTGACATTGAAAAAAAGTTGCAATTTAGTATTGACTGTTAAGTGAAAGGTACCTTAAAAGTTTGCATTTGTTACCTTCAAACATAGGACACCTCAAGATTCGTCTTCTAGAGTTCTAGGGGTCTCCATTTTATTGAGAGTTTGAGAGTTTGCCATTGCCGTTCCCTTTGTTTCACCAGGGCCACGAGACACTCTACAGGAAGCATATAAATCTCTTTGGCAGGGTGAAGTCAATGGACTGTTGTTAGATGCCTATATCGCCGGAAGTCACTCCATCAAGGATCTCTTTGCCCAGCAACTACGGGTCAAGGAAGTTATAAAGCTGCCAAAAGGGTTTGGAGTTGTCTTATCAGGAGAGGCCATGAGGCTGCAAAAGAGAGTTCGTGACTACATCAGAAGTAAGGCTGGACTTATCACCAAAATGATCGAGAACAGCACTACTCCATTACAGGTATACTTCAAACCTTCTAATTTCTAATAGCACCTTGGCATGTTTCCTTGTTGCTGGTCGCTTCATTCTGCTATTTAAGAACGAAATACACCAATAAGCTGTCAATCTTTGTTTCCTAGCAACCAGAAAAAAGTGAGGCCGAGGAACGGACTACAAAGCTGTTTTCTGTTGAATCCCTGTTATTTCATGAGGTACTTTTTGCTCTGTTGCAAGCACTTGGGGCTGCTGTCCTCTGTGGCCTCGTTTGGGAAGCCATCCATAAACTTCGAGCTCGAAGAAAAAATGCACTTCCAGGTAAGTCAGTCAGTCAGTCATTCAGTCAAATTGTTTTGATTTAACAATCAAACTGGGTGATCACAAATTCAGTTGACTGAGGACAGCTCATAAATCAGTCTTTGAGGCAGGCTTTTGGTCTGTCGCTCGATCGGTAAAAGAATCATACAATTAACTAGTCAGTCAGCTATTGGTTGGTTGATTGGTAGGTCGGTCAGTAAATGATTTAAAGGTTTCGTCATTCAGTAAACCATTCAGTCAAGCAGGACGTCAGTCACCCTTATTAATTATATTAATTTTCATGAGTCAAAACAGTAAGCCCACTTGTCAGTCTCTACCACTTACGGCAGTTTGTCAGCGAGTTAGTGATCAGTTCTATTTTACGATTGATATTAAACTAAAAAAGAAAGACTAGCATTCTTATTGATTCCTATCTTGTTCACTCCTCTAGAGGGGCATGGCCGTGCAAGACTGATGGCACAAAGAAATGAGATGCTAAAGACAGTGCAAAATTTTCATGACAGTTTCCGACAACTTTACTTGGATTTAACATATAAAAGTGTTCAGGAACTTCGAAATTTTGAAGAAGAACGAAACCGACGAAAACAGAGTCGGAAAAATACTTGCGATGGAAAATCGACTTCTTGTGTATGTTGAGTCATGACTAATAAGAACTCGAGCTGAATATTGAATGACAAGTTTATAATTCTCCCTGCTGAATTAAACTATTTATTGAAGAGACATCTTAGTGGGACTTTGTGATCGATGTTTGCCTTAGTTTAAAGCCATGATTGATGCCTCGATTTAACTTAGAATTCATTGTTTTTTTTCGGTTTAAGAATACTTGGTGGGTATTCACTCAAACTAAAAGTAAAAGTTGTCCTTTCAGACAAAGACAATATGTTCCTTTCCCACGGTTGACAAAAACATCGCAACGTCATCTTTTTACTTATTGGTATTGTTTTGTATCTTTATTTCTGAAAAGATTGTAAACAAGACTTTTGCCTTGGATCTAATCTATCTGAATGTTTTTCAATACGTATTTTACAGCGTAAATATTAATAAAAGTTTGATGAGATCAACTTGCATATTGATTACAGTAACCTATCAAGTCACCAACGTAGCGCATAACTTTACTTGGGAAATTCGCATGATTTTGTCTATCTTTATTTTCCTCAACCGTGTCGATGATTGATAAGTTTCGTCTTTTGGCAAATAATTCCAAGTTCAGTAATCGACCCTGACAACTTTCATCTTTGAAATTTTAATCCAATTGACTGTCGCACCAGAAAAATCCTAAAAACACGTACTGTTTAGTGCTGAATTCTTCTGTCCTCGAGGCTGATTTCAACGCCCGCCAAAACTGCATGTATACTGGAACATCAATTTTAGTAATTTCTGATGAATTTTCATTTCTATATATAAAATTAATTAACAAGAATACATGTTTTTATTCTGATGTCTGAACAATTTATTTTTCCAGATTTTTAAGTGGTTTCCACATTTCATACTTACATTTCTCCTCGAGTTTTCGATAATTCTACAGATAAAGGGTAAGTTTGTATAAAAAAGGAAAGTTTGAGTGTTAAATGAAAAATTTAACCAGCCCTTGTCAATATAAAGTCGTGTTTCAAAAATTAGTACAAACATCTGGCTAGGAACAATGGATAGTTTATTTTCATGAGTTTTTTTTCATTTTACCCGAAACCGGCTTTTGAAGCCAAAAAAAAAAGTGATGTAAGTTACCATTGACAAGGATCCGCCCATGTATGATATATATATCGGTGCATAAATATCTCGTCTTTTCTTATGATACCTTTTCTTGGATAAACTTGTTGGAAATATCGAAAAAAAAGTGAGTTAGAGTGAAATTATAATTAGGGCCATGCAACATGTATATGTCTTAGGTTCGTGCAACTATTTCACTTTATCGATGCTTTAAAAGGCAAGTAAAAATCGGCAAATGTTAAGTCCTAGATGGCTTTTATCCGGATACGCTTATCCTTTAGAGATGATTTCAGCTTTCTGAGCAACAATTAGGCATTTATTTAAAAGTATCTTCTAAAGAAAAGGATTGGAAAAAATCTTAGAAACATGAACAAATCAACAGACACTTAATTCTGCAAAAATAAAAATTCCCTAACTCAAACAATTATACTAAGTAACCAATACCACATGCAAGCTGCGTTTAAAAGCTATTAATGAGACGACTTCAAAAAATCGAAGGTTTACCAGTTTGGGGCGCATTGGTTAGAGTTTGTATTAAGCACTGTTGTCCAATCTTAATTTTTGTGACCCTTCCAAAGTTTCCAATAGATACACTTTACCAAGTTTATCTCAGTTTACATTTTGAGAGTCACCAAATATTTCTAAAGTCGGGACTCAAAATCTGTCTTGAAAATCAATCATAAGCACATAACGTCGGTTCACTCTTTTCTCGACTGAAAGGCCAACCATTTCCATCACATTTACAAATCTTTGTTACTACGGTAACGCATATTGTGTATAGAAGTGTTACCTTAGGTGTGTGTTACCTAAGTTATTTAGGGATAAACCTTTTTGCAGTTTCAAATCCTAGCTATTCAAAAGTAAACTCGTTTTCCCAAAAGATTTAAGAATCATTAAAAAAAATGGGACGGGCCGGAGACAGAGAACGAGAAGCAAAGTTTCCTAACACATGACCCCTCCGTCCTCTATTCCTCGCTTGCTCGGGGAAACGGATGGAAAATAAAAATGTGAAAAGGGGAAATTCTACCCTGACTCCATTCAGAATTTTACGCAATTTGATATTTCGTTGGCCATTGGATGTCAGTAGGCCTTCCCTAGGTTGCGACAGCACCCTTAAACTTCCAATCGAAGCCTTTAGAGTAATAAAGGAATTTTATTTTACCTTCCTAATCAACGACGAGTGAGAAAGAAAGAGGGAGTAAAATTGTTGTCAGTTTTATCTCACAGAATAAAACTTCCTCCCCAGCACCCTAACCTCCTACTTCCCTTTCCTTACCCCCTTTCACAACAGACCAACTCGCGACTGACTAAAGATTGACATAGATTGCAAAAGCCAACTTGAAAATTTGGCCTGCATTTGTTCAGGAACATAATTATATCAACAATGATTTAATCTGAAACCAGATTTCCTAGGACAAATGATCTGGATGGTTGTAAGGCCCCCAGGAACGTGCCCCTTCCTTATTGTGGTCTAGATGACCTTTGTTTGGCCAAGAGTATTCTTGCCTGTATTTATCAGAAACTTCAGTTAAGGATGCTGTTAGTTTTTCATCTGGAACTACCGTTCGATTTTCAACTCCACAAGGTTGAGAGCAACCTTAAAAGCAAGACAAGAAGAATTGACCTATACTCTTAAGCTGACTGAAAGCAACCTTAAAGAGGAATTTTCGATCTATTCATTGATAGTGCAAATTTAAGTTCAGACAGCTAGCTCAGATAGTTTAGGTAATTATCTTAGTCTTTTAAAACTACTGACCAATTTAATATTATTGATAACATGAAAATAGAATAAAGATGTGGATATTTTTTTGGATAAGTTAAATGGCTTAAGAGCTTTTTTTCCCATTTTATCTAATGCACAAACCTGCATCACAGGAATAAACTTCCATTTTTATGCACTGTATTGTTGTTTTATTAAGATAGAATCGGACCTTAACGGCTTGGAAACATGGAATGAACGCTTCCTTTATCACAAACCCAGCTGATGGAAAATTGGAGCGAAAAACCTTTAAAATAAATTACATGGGTGATACAGTTAACGAAGTAATAAATTAAGCTTTCAAAACGTTTTCAGACTTTATGGTCTGATCATCGAAACAAATTTTCATTGTTATTCAATTAAAAACCGATCTAAAAACAATATTCAGTTTAGTAAAAAAGGTTGTGGTTATTCATCGTGGTGAATAACAATAAAAGCTAAGTTTTCCGTTTGTCTCACGATGTAGTCACGTGTGAGGCAAACGGAAAACTTAGCCTTTCATATTCGGTTTAGTTGAGTCTTTGATCTGAACATTTCTTTTTGTGATAAGCGTTGAGAGTGCTGAAAGCTGACGGTGGAAGAACATTTATTTTATTGAATCAAACCTCTTTTAGAGAAAGATTGAGGCCCACCGATTGCATAAAACCATGGTTTTGGTGAGACCTCCGGTAAATAAATGGCCTCATAAGTAAAGGTGGTATTGGAAGAACGCAATAACAACCAATAAAACAAAACAAAAGTAGGAACGAACCAAGAAAAAGTCAAAATAAATACAAGTGAATTACCCGAGGCGCTTTATGGCCAGCGGTAGACCGCCGATAACTGGCTTTCGGACTGTGTCCCCGTGACAAATAGTAAGAGGCCTTGTTGGCTGCAGTAAAAGATAACCAATGTTTTTTGAAACCCCTGCAACAACGGCATCAAGCAAACCTTAGGAATTTCTTTTCCGTCAATCTCCTTGATATAACTTATCCATTTGGTTCCATCCTTAGTCTTTTCCGACTGAACTTTCAATTCCGATACGTCCACGCCTCCGCCAATCGATTGCAGTGCCACATGCGTCAAAGTGTTTTGTTTTCCTAAGAACACGTCCAACCATTTACTAGAGCCGGTTGAACGCCACGCCTTGGAGTCGTGTTGTTCGTTTAAGCGAACAAGATAAGGACCAGTGCTGCTGTTGAGTTGTGATGGGTTACTCAGGTAGTTGTCGGATAATATTTGATTTTCTAGACCTAATGGCGTAAAAGGAACGAAAGGTAGAGAAACATTATGCATTAGCTTATCTCAAAACGCTTCAAATCTCTATGAATCTCTTCATGTTTTGTTCAAGCTTTTCTCGAGTCGCCTTACGAAATATTTACTTTCGTAAGCAACAGTTGTATAGCGCATGTGGCGCGCCACTCAGCTATAGTTTTCGAGTATCGTTTGATTTTATGAACGAATTGGCTTGAATGGAACCAAAGAAAGAAAGTTCGATACTGCCATAACTTCTCTTAAGCCTCAAGTCACCTTAACTCGGATAAAATCCCTTGACTTTTTATCTAATTATCGACTTAGTATCCATAAAGAAAGTCGACCTTATTTACATTTTGCTTTATCCATTCTTATTGGCTATGAGCTAAAAGCCAACAAAGGTTTAAATCGGTTAATTTTATCGGAACTCTTATTCTACGAGGTCTCAGAGTGTTCCTCAAGTTTCCTCAGCGACAAAACTGATCTTACGACACCTTTTCAGCACTAACTCACCATGGTAATAAAAAACTTCCACCTGGTTTGATTAAAAATGCTAAGAGCCC
This sequence comes from Pocillopora damicornis, assembly GCF_964200805.1. Taxonomy (NCBI): domain Eukaryota; kingdom Metazoa; phylum Cnidaria; class Anthozoa; order Scleractinia; family Pocilloporidae; genus Pocillopora; species Pocillopora damicornis. Next base: position 12,893,498 of record NC_142683.1, on the reverse strand, counting down.
GCTAAGTAATAACGAGTTTCATAAGACAATGAAACATTCCTCTGATCAAAAGAAGCCTCCAAAATTAGTTTAACGACTTACGGAATTTTGGTCCTCAAACAGATTGTAATATAATTAAAGAATGCCCACCTCCCCAACTCTGCTCAACAAGGCCTCCAAAAAAATATTCTCGGACACGTACGATAGTTAATGTTGGTCCCATACAATCGCACTCGGTATGAAATTCTGTAGTGCTCCAGGATGACTGGTTAGCGTAGTAACAACGTTTCCACGTTGCATGGTCGCGAATGAAATCAGGAAATACTTTGCGGAGCACCTTAAGAGATTTAAAGTCATCCTTAAGTATGTTTGAGGCTAAGACTGATAGAGATTAGAGAAAAATCACATTAAGATTTTAAAGGAAGTCGCCTTTTCAACAATATAAATGAATTCCGAAGCAAAAAACCTTGAAGACGTGAATGTTGCCCAGGCTAGCATTAGTAGATATTCCCAGGTCGCAAAAAACGTCTCCTATAACCAAGATTGACTTCTTGGAGAAAAGAAAAAATACAAAGTTTGAAGGGGAGGCTTGATGTAATTCAACTTCATGTGTCCTACACACTTTAACATAAGGTTTGTTACGCTTTTGTTTTTCTTTACTTGGCTTTGATACTAGTCTAAAAACATGTGCCACCCAAATGTAATACAAAAATTAGATGGAAGCCAACACCAATTGAGCTTGGCTTAATGGATTTTTCGCTCTGTCGAAGGGCTAACGTTGGCCCGGTCGATATAACAATTATCTTGTTTAACCTTTCACTGACGTAGCAACACAGTTTCTCACTCTCCATTAAAAGAATGTTTTCCGCGAATTCACTCGGCTTTACCTTCTTCACGTTCACATGGGTTGTCTGTTTTATGTCTCTTGTTTCTATTGTAAACAGTTTTTCTCCTTTTTTGTCGAATGGCGATAAAAAGTACCCTCGATCAATTTCACTGGGGTTAAAAAGAGTTCTGGCTGATCACAAGCGTTTAAATTTTTAAAAGAATTTGGAAGTTCTTTCCGGGATGCATAGGTGTCGTTCAACTTGACATGTTATGAAATGGCACCCATCTAACCTTCCTGTCTGCCTGGCCGAGAATGAAACCGTGAATTCATTTTCACCTCTAAGTTCTGAGGTCAAATTTTCCGCCAGAAACTTTCCTTGATCTTCGATCACAAAATATTTTTGGTCAGCTGATATCTGGGCTCCAATTAACCCGGCGCAGTGATTTTTGTTCTATTCGAAGCTTTTCAAGGAACTTGATTTGGTTAAATTTCCAGTAATACATCTCTAGAACAGACAAAAAAAGGACGATTCTTCAGCTTTTTTCAAAATATCCCCGAATTCACAAGTAGAAGAAAGCCTCAAACGAAACAAAAAACAAAACAGCTAACAAAAAAAAGGAAGAAAGGAAGAAAGAAAGGAAAAAATTGAAATATATCATTAATACATATATACATTTTTGGTAAAGAAAACTTAAGGAGAGAATGATGTTTAATATAGAACAAATGATACAGGCCTGATACTCCGAGAAAAAGAACTTCGAGTGTTCCCAATAGGAGTCGAACCTATGGCCTTCGATTAGTAGTTCGGACGCCCTACTTCTGAGCTATAGTTGGGGCTGGGCTGTTTAACGAGGTCCATGGGTAAACACTTCCTGCAGTCGCTTTGCTTACTCGTGAGCACTCGAACTCCATGCAGCTGTGTATTATCCTCTTTGTATTCGGCGTGACTTTTTCGCCAACGCCTATTTTTAATTTGTCGTCAGAAGATGCCAGTATATGAGCGACATTTGACACTTAATTTTGCGTTGGCAATAGTTGTAGCGCATGTGATGCCACCACCTGAAAGACGCATGAGATCTACGTAGGTAATATTTATGTTTCTATATTACGATTTTAATAAAAGGACAATGAAATGCTGGTGTCACCGCTCTTACCTCGCTAATCCATCAGATATCAAAACTCGGCTGGAATAGAGTGCGTACATGAAAGGGAAGTGCATCAGATAAGTCTCGAGGATTAGTACATTCAGTTCTTTTTTGCTATCGAAATATTTTGGAGGTAGGAGACCTCTATTCTTGAGAGTGATCCGTGTAAACTGATTCTTCTCTTTTGATTTACTTCAATGGCTAGTTTGAATAATCAATCAGTTTTCTCTCATGTCTTTAACTTATTGATTATTGAGTCTGCTTTTTGTTCAAATTTGTTTGTATTCGCGAGAATTTCGTCTTCGATAACAGAAATTCAATGCGAAACAATAATAAAAAAATGTATTTATTTAGTTGACTTAGTATAAATGTGCTCATGTTTGTATTCCAATTTTATCCTGTCATTTTTGTTTTCAATTATTTTTAAATTCGTTATATTTTTTTCAGATTTTATCTTCATTTATACCTCCACATTTACGCTATTCTTGTCTTCATACGAGTTTTTGCTTTGTTTGAACAAATATACTCTCTACTCGACGTGAATTCGCAATTCATTATCGGGCAGGAAATTGAACACAATAAGGCTGTTAATTTCTACCTCATTGTTTTGCAAGATTTTAATGATTAATGTTCGTGTCGAAGCAATACGGATTCAACACGATGTTTGCACTTTTATTAATCGAATTTACATAACGCGCGCATGCAAACCGTCAAAGGTCTTAACAGCATGTTTAACGCATTGGCCAATAGCAGGTGGCCGAGGCCCTTCACTGGTTAACATCTAATTGTCTCGGGGGAAACCAGTTTTTCCTTTATACATGAATAATGAATGGTTGGGGTTGTTTTTAGGCATCGGTAACGTACTGAAACAAAGTTAATTTCGAAGCTTTCACTTCACTTTCACTCAATCATCTTGGAGTATCGTCGTTTTTCCTTCTCCCAGCTTTCATGGTTGCTCTGGTAGTATGGAGGAATGAGTGATTCCACCTAATTTTTGCTAGTTGAAGACTATATAAGTGAAGCCTAGGTGAAGATTTTTGACCCGAGAGGAACACATCATGCCTTTGATAATCTCCAAATTGGTCACTTTGGTAAGTAGAGACGGATGCTACCTTTTTTCTTTATTACTAACAATTACAACCCAAATGTATAACTAATGAACATATCTTTTGCTACAAGAACATTCTTTCATATTTTCCTTATCAACTTAGGTGTTGTTTTATACCTTCTCGAAGATCTCCGCGACTGGAGGATCATTATGCTCAGGTATTGTTTTGTTTAGACTAAGACAGAATTTATCCTTACAGTATCAATACAATATCAACCAGATGAGTGACGAGAATAAAGAAAAATATCAGTTTGGGGATAATTAGTTGATCCAACACTAAATTTTCTGAACTAACATTATAAGATTTGTATGGTTGAGAGTAAGGAGAATTACAAATTTCATCTGTGAGTTAAAGGGTAAACATTAAAGTTTTTTATCGCTGAGGAAATATCAAATGTTCCTTCTATGAAATACAACTCGAAAATCTCATTTTTCAGATGAAAAAAAATCCAAATTTTTTTTTTTAAAAAATTGATAACAAAGTTCAATTTTGAGGTACACTTTAAATAACCATCTTTCGAGAAAAATTCATGATCCATTATCATTGTGAGCATATCTTTTCATGTCTATCAAAACATCTGGTACTCGGCATGATAAAAGCGATCGTGAAAAGAAAAAAGAACAGATTATTCAACAAAGAACCTTCCTAAGTTTATTATTAGCTTTTCAAACATGTTTGGTTTCTCCCTGTGCTTCTATGATTCAATAAAGGACATTGAGTCAAATATCACCTAAACTGAAAGTCTATTCTTCAAATAGTACTGTGCAAAAATGTTGGATGGTATCTTACTTATGGTATTAATATAGGCTGTATTTTGAGGGATGTTAGGTGGATCATTGACAAAATTGAATTTTTAGCCTAAAAAATGAAAATCCACGCACCATAATGGAAAACAGATAATTGCTTCCAGCCCAAACAAAACTGAGCTCTCCCTGTCAGCAATTGCCTACTGGAGTTTTTCGTTCTCGTTTATCATTCTTGACTAATTAAAAGATCCCAGGCGACGAGACTTAGACGCCTTTGTTCGTAACTGCATCGCCCTGATGCAGATAAAATAATGCCATATTTCCACACTTAGTAATACTTATCGCGTTAGGGGCCCCGATCTTTTTCAAGGAAGCTTAGAATTACAATTTTTCCAAAGGCACAAGTCTTAATTATCGCTAACATGGAGGCAAATTTCTCATTTGTCATTGATTATCAATTACTGGTCTTTTCTTTCAAACGTGACATCTACCCTAATTCTATGTAGAATGCTTAGAGCAGAATCTTCTTCCACCAAGAATTCTGTAAAATTCCAGAAATTAACTTCAACCATTACTCCATGGTTTTGGACCTGAAAAACTGACTTTTCGTCTTCGCGTAATACAACATTCTCATTAATTTTGCAGTCATCTTTAGTGAAATAATCTCTTGATATGGATTTCTTTTGGGGAAAAAAAAACATTTTCCAGAGTGATAATCGAACAAATTTTTCCTTACGCGTCAATTTAAGAACAGCATGACCTCTTGTATTTGCAATATCGTTAGTTCTGAAGTTGGTTTCACCGTGGAATATCAGTTTTTATTTCATTTTCTCGTATGTTTAGGGTCTCACCCATTTTACCAACTCAAAAGAGTCTTTGGTGCTATAGAGGGTTAAGGATTACCTCATACAATGGCATGATTTTAATTAGATATGAAGATTGCGGGAAGTTCAGAGAGCACAGAAGTGGCGTTTGAGTTGCCCGAGGTGCAGCCGAGATTCGCTTTCCAACAGAACTTCGGACTGTCAGGCGTGACATACACTGCAATCCGGGTCATCGTTATTTCCAAACGCTTGTATTTGATATCCGCTTCATCTTTTACAAAAATATTCGCGTACGAGCGTTTACCCTAGTGACTCAAGCTTCCACTGATAATGTCGAAAGCAAATGCAGCTTTTCCGAATTCCTCCAAGATCCTAATGAACACTGAATTCAAAATTGCCTGTTTTTTTAGATCATGACTTCAGTCTAGAATTTCCAAGCCGTCAGAAGTCTAAATCAGCGTATTCTACTGTCAAGATAAATGGAGACAAAGACATCGATGCTCTCACGATTTGCTTGTGGTTGAAACCGTCCTTGGGCTCGGATCTTGGACTTCTACGCTATTTTGATGAAGCGGGGTCCGATGTATATTTTGCATTGAGGCTAGGTTCTGTTGGACAGATATGGCTTTCGATCCACGGTGAAGATAGGTAATAAACAGAAATGTTTTTGCCACCTATACCTTGTCACATCACTTTTTTTAATTTTTTTTTTAATCCCTCTGCTCTCCGATTTAGTCTGTATTTACATTGGCTAATACTCCTGTGTAAGTGCATTAGCCCTGGGCTATTATTGTAAATTCCCTTGGACTTCTTTTCAATTTCCGTGGCAATAGTCATTGTCGGGCTCTATATCTCTATCTTTTTTTATCATTTATTTCTTGGGGGAATGTTTGGTCTCCGTCTTTAAAAACAAATCAGCTCGTCGTGGTTTGGACAAAGGTACTCTAGCCAAAACGAACTTGTTTGTGTTGATGTCGCTTGCGGACTCGATATGATGGCAGAATTGTCAGTAGCTTGTATGAATTTTTAATACATATATAGTATTATTGTAGAAAAAGAGTTTTCAAGAGTCAAAAGTTTATGAGAGGACCCAATCCATAAGCTGTTTTACCAACGCACTAATAATCTATTTTATAATAAAATGCTATAGCAGAAATGCTTCCTGCAAACCCACTACAATTATTTCTCACAGCAAAATACAGAAATTAACGCAATAAAAAATGGTTTGCCCTGAGGGTGAAATAAAAAATGATGACAAGGGTATACAGATGTCTCACAAAAAAGCATCCCTTACCAATTAATGTATTTTTAAATATCTCAGTCATATCTAGTTAGGTATAGCAAAGGTCGTAGTTTGAAACTCTCTAACCTTTTTTTTTCTTATGTCTTGTGTTCATAACGTGAAGCAAAGGAAAATTGACAATAGGCTGGTTTAGAAAATTTTGAATTAAGGACTCATTTACTTTTCTGAGATGATTTTTTTCCGCTCAATAGAGAACTAGATATCATGCCTCAAATCCAGAACGGCGAATGGCATGGACTATGTGTCACATGGAACAAAGATGATGGCCATTTTCTGATTTACTACGATGGTCGGTTAATTAGAAGTGAAAGTGATTTCAAATCCGGAAAATCATTTTCCTCGAAGAATACCTTTACTTTGGGAATCGGAGCGGAGGAAAAGTTTAACTACACCGGTATGTTAGGGCATGTAAATATATGGCCACGCATTTTGGAGCACCCTCTCCTTTCAGTTCTTTCTTCCAAGTGTGAGGTAGAACGCGGAGGACTTGTTTCTTGGCCTCAGTTCCAGAAGGATCTTCGTGGTGTTAATTTGGGAGAATCCTGTTCTTCTAATGGTAAGGGCAAACACAGTTAATAGCTCCTGCTTAAGGAGCACTTGATTTAACGTAAGGGTAGAGAGCTGGTGACTTGCATTATTTCTACCGACTTCTCTTGCGTACTGATGTCCTCTTCCTAGGCCGCGAAAATGCCAATGTATCTGTAACAGATCTCGACAGAAATATAAACAATATACTTCACTAACCCAAAACACTTTCACGATAGCTGTTTGATCTCCAGGAAAATAATTCAGTTTATAAAAAGATGTTAGTAGATTTTTTACTAGCGCAGGCCAAATTAAAAAGAAAAAGTATGGATCCTTACGAGAATCGGTCCCATTCTTTCCGATTCCGTGCTTTGTGTTTATTAAAATTTGTTAGCTTGTCAATAAAAGATTTAACAGCTCGTTTGCTCTAATTTAGAAGTTCGTATAACGCATGAAGTGAAGCACTGGAAGCTTAATGGAGAGGATCAAGATCTGAAGTAGGTTTTCTGATATATGCGAGCTTGACGTTATCCTATCGACGTTGTAGTCGTAGCTATTGACACCGCAACAATCTTTATCATTATAATAATAGTCGCCATCATTGTCCTCATAATTTTCATTATCACCATGATCATCATCATTATCAAATCATCTTTGCCATCATCTTTAAATTCGATGTCATCGTTCTCTCTATTTTCCTCTTCTTCCAGATCCTCTTTCGCTTTTGAATGCCTGTTTTCCTCCTTCCTCCTTACTCTATCTAACTTAGCTCGACTTCCCCGTTGTCGCTCCGTAAAAGCTGCTAAAATACCTCGTCATTTATAAATCCTCCTCTTTATCGTCGTTTCCTTTCGTATCCTTCCCTTTGCTATCAGTGGTTATTTAGTTTGGTTAATTTTTTTTCAATTTGCCATCTCATAAAACTCAATGTTGGAGGGGACATCTACCATCACCAAACTGGCACTTCGGTGTTAATGCAGAATGAATATTTCTCGTATTTTTAATCTCCATTTTTCTTATTTGCCAAGGAAGTTTACATCCTAAACAATGTTTCTCTATAGCCCGCAGTATAGCACTGTATTCTTGGAAGGTCGCCTTAATGGTCACAAAGCTGTTTATCTTGATCAAACAATGGCCTACATTGAAGCCCCACCTGTTTCTTTTGGCATGGCATTCACCATGACATCCTGGGTAAAACTTCTTTATTCCGCCCCGATCTACAGACCAATTCTCAGCGTCGAAACAAACAGCACAGATAAATTTTCCATCGGTTTTAATGCTGATAATCAGCTGCTGCTCGACAACTGGTCCCAGGGAGTTTACAACATCACAAAAAGCTATGCCTTACTTCCGGCGAACGAGTGGATCCACGTGACTGTAACCTGCAACCAAGATAGGGTGTTGTCGTTTTTTGTCAACGGAATGAAGGATATATCTGTAGCTGACGTATGGCAGGGTCCAAGAAGCGGCGCGTTCGAAATAGGCAGATACAAAAATATTAGTGAAGACAAGCATCGGTATTTTCATGGTTTTCTCAGTGATCTCTTTGTTTTTTCGAGAGCTTTGAAAGCAGATGAAATCGGACGATTGATGGGTAAGTGAGACCTGTTTGAATGTTGTTGAGAAAAATACCTCCAGGGCAAACGAACGGCACTCTACAATCCGACTACAATAAGTAGAGTACAAATAACGCGCGAATCGGATACAAATATCACACAATACTTGGACAGTTGGCTATTTCGCACTTTAAAAGAAATCTGTTTAACCGGTCGGCTGAGAGCGCTGTGTTTCTCTATCTGCTTCGGTTTTCCTGTCTTATAGTAAGTTCATATTATCGTTGTTTGTATTTTAACTCTGACTACCTAGCTACAGATTAACATGGCGCGATACTACACATAAAACCGTTTATCGATATATCTATGCACGAGCGACTTAGAAAAGCATAAAAATTTTGATTCTTTCGTACTCTTATCAAGGCTTTTCGAATCCTTGTACTTTCTCGAAGTGGAGCTCTGATGCTTTGACACCGCAACAAACACCAGTAGAGAAATATCGTTACAAATATTGCCCAGGCATTGGGGAATGTAAAGAAGTGCGAAAGTGGAAACCAGGTTTGTAAGAATAGAAACTATTCTTTTTTCATTTTTATATTGACCCATGCCTTGGATAATTTAGTAGAAAACTAAGGGTGCCTGAATGTGCTAGAAATAATTTCGAGCATTTTTAGCTGTTGTTTTATTTACGCGTCACAAATTAAGGCGAATACTCTGATTTATTTTTCGCAATAGTGTCACCGACTGGCCGACTGGCGGATCTGACAAACTGTCCGCCATACTGACAAGCTGACTGACTAATAGACAGATTGACTATCTGACTGACCGACTAACTTTCTAAATGAATGAACTGATCGATCCATTGATTATTTACCTGTAAATATACGTCGGTCAGAGGGTAGATCAGGGCGCATTTATTACGCTTGATTTCTCTTTCTTTATTGTTATTTTATACACAGCTGACTGTCGAGAAGTGCTGTTGTCGGGAAATAAGACCAGTGCTAAGTACGCGATAAGCCCCTTAAACAACCACGAAGAATTCGAAGTTTTCTGTGACCAGGAAACGCAAGGTGGTGGCTGGACAGTCGTTCAACAAAGAATTAATGGGTCACTGGGCTTCGATAGAACATGGGATGAATACAAAGCTGGTTTTGGAACGGTAGGCGGCCAATCAGAAATGTGGCTGGGTAATAATAGAATTCATAGCTTAACGACCCAGAAAACTGAGCTTTTGATCGAATTGAAAGCGTTCGATGGAACTGAAGGATTTGCCTACTACGGCCATTTTCACGTGGCTGGTGAGGATCTTTCGTATAAGCTATCTGTTGGCGGTTTTTCAGGGAACATTCCTGATAAACTAGGATTGCATAACACTTTTAACTTTTCGGTGACTGAATGCGGAGATGGAACTTCATCTTCGGGTTGGTGGTTCACTCCTTCTTGTGGCGAGGCTCTGTTAAACTCTGAGTATGGACATGAAACTGGTTCTATGATCTGGAGTGATTTTCCGTATACTGACGCGCATAAAGGCAAAATAAAGAAGACCACAATGAAAATAAGAAGGAAAGAAGGTAAAGTGTTATTTGAAGTTAGAATTCGTGATATACTTGTTACACTTAACTGTTTCTGTTATGAAATGAACACTTTAGCCTCTTTTGGCTAAAATGTTAAATTCCTGGTCGATGTTCGATGTAACCCCCGCCCTCACTCTACTAACTATTTCATTTTTTTAACAAATCCTTAGGGTATCCTGTTTTTATCACAAACTGGACAACATCAGCAATGCGTTCTCGCCAACTTATGCAATGATTAGCCTGTTTTAATTCATTTCATGAGGTGTTCAGCCGAAGGTACATGCATTTACCGAGAAGTCTATTATTTCTTTCCAGATCATTTTGGAGACTACACTCTGAAGTTCTCAGAGAGGAGAGAAACCTTAAGCATCGTCACCTTTCCAATCATCTTGACAGAGTTCCAGGCCTTTACCTCATGTCTCTGGTTAAAAGTGCGACCTCCAACAGTTCCTAGACCAATGAATCTGCTACGATATGCAGAACAGGACGGAAACTTCAGTATGGACTTAAGACCCGATGGCAAGGAATATAAGATCATTTTATCGATTTGGCCAAGGTAAGGAAAAAATTAATCAGAAGTACTAACATAATCCAGTAAAACTTGAGATGAGGAGCATGTTCATTCATCTCCTAGACATAAACAGTTCAAATTATTTGGGATTCGGGTGTCAGTGTAATGGGATGCAACTATAGCCAACATGAGATTGATTCATGTTACGTGCTTTCCCCCATCCCGGATTGTAAATGGATAATAGCACACTGTCGCGGTAACACGTGAAAAGAATTTGAAGGAAAAAAGAAAAAGGGGGGGGGGGGGAGGGGGCTGGAGAATAAATTGTTTATCGATATCACAACGTATTCGTGATCGAAACTTGGTCGTTAAAGTTGACGATAAATTAAAATTAGGGGTTAGCGAAAACGTCGCGCCGAATACAAAAAGGATGATACTTGGCTGCACGGAATTCGAGGCTCACGAGTAAGCAAAGCTACTGCAGGAAGTGTTTACCCATGGAACTGGAAGTTTCCTATAACTCAGAAGTAGAGCGTCCGAACTACTAATCGAAGGCCATAGGTTCGACTCCTATTGGGAACACTCGAAGTTCTTTTTCTCGGAGTATCAGGCCTGTGTCATTCATTTAATATTGAACATCATTCTCTTCTTAAGATTTCTTTACCAAAAATGTATTTTTATCCGAGAAAGTTGAATTCAACCTGAGAAGTGTTCTTAGATTGAAACCCTTAAGGAATTGTTAAACCGCTATGTATGTGTAAAAAGGTCCTTATGTTGTTAAACCTGGTAAATACGAAAACGTTCATGTCTGGGCATGTCAGGATAGAAATATTAAATTTATTGTGTGCGTTGAAGAAATCCTGTTTTCGAAACAGGAGAGATTGTGTTATTTCGTCAATATCGTCATATTAAATCTCGATATTTGCAGCACCCAAAGGTTTAATAAACAAGTCAAATATCCTTCTCTGGATGGAGGCTGGCATCATGTTTGCACATCCTGGACTTGCGTAGATGGACGAGGTGCAATTTACATAGACGGTTCTCAAACATCCTTCATTGACATTGGTAACGGGACGAAGTTCCCTGGTGGTGGGACAGTTTTCATTGGAAGTATAAATGTACTGGACCCGCCTCAGCTAGAAGGGGAGATCACATACATGAATTTATGGGATAAAGTACTGTCGAATGCTAGGATCGAATATCTCGCGCTCTCTTGCAGCGCTGAAGCTGGGAACGTTTTACAATGGAGTCTTTTCGCAGCCATGTCGGTGGGAAATATACAGGTCGTTCCCTTTTCTGCGTGCAGAGAAAAAGGTATTGTTCTAAAGTGCATTATCGTAGTCTTTTTATGTAACACTTATAAATACGCGCCACTGACGAAGCAAATAATTAGACGTCGAATATTCGTTCTTCTATAAATCAGAAAACAATCTGCTTCGTTTTACTCTCTGTAGCTTCAAAGCATTTGTACTAAGGAACAGAACCACACAGACGCCTATCCATAGTAAGCTCGTTTTTTCAATGCATCTCACCCCTGCGGAGTGTACTTTTCATTGTGCCTTTTTCTCAAAATCACAGTGAAAGCATCTGACTCCAGAGTCACTTGACACTGAGAATGGCTTTCATTCAGATTATAGGATTTCTGTTCAGGACTACCCTTACCACTAGGGCCGACAGTCTTAATGATATATTTCTCTTTTTTTCTTTCTTCCTTTCTTCATTTTTTTGCTGGCTGTTTTGTTTTTTGTTTCGTTTGAGGCTTTCTTCTACTAGTGAATTCGTGGATATCTTGACAAAAAACTAAAGAATGTCATCTGGTATTTCTAGTTGAAATTATTTCTTCCGCCATCATCCTTGTTTCTGTCTGTTCTAGAGATGTATTATTGGAACTTTAACCAATTAAGTTCCTTGCAAAGCTTCGACGAGAACAAAAATCACCGCGCCGAGTTAACTGGAGCCCAGATATCAGCTGACAAAAAATATTTTGTGATCGAAGATCAAGGAAAGTTTCAGGCGGAAAATTTGAGCTCAGAACTCAGTGGTGAAAATGGATTTACGGTTTCATTCTCAGCCAGGCAGACAGGTGGGTTAGATGGGTGCCATTTCATGCCATGTCAAGTTGGACATCATATGCATCCTGGAAAGAACTTCCAAATTCTTTAAAAAATGTAAATGCTTGTAATCACTCATAATTCCTTTTAATCCCAATGAAATTGATCGAGGATACCTCTTATCGCCATTTGGCAACTAGTGAATGATAATAATGGACAAAAAAGGGCAAAAAATGTTTACAATAGAAATAAGAGACATAAAACAGACAACCATGTTCTTTTATTAGGGAGTAAGAAACTGTGTTGCTGCGTCAGTGAGAGGTGAAACAAGATAATTATTTTATTGACCGGGCCAGCGTTAGCCCTTCGTCATAAAGCCAAGCTGAATTGATATTGATTTCCATCAATTTTTGTAGCACATATTGGTGACACATGTTTTTAGACTTATAGCAATGCCAAGTAAGGAAAAACGTAAGTGAAACAAACCTTATCTTAAATTGCTTAGGACACAATGTTGAACTACATCAAACCTCCCCTTCAAACTTTGTATTTCTACCTTTCTCCAAGAAGTCAATCCCAGTTATCGGAGACATTTCTGCGACCTAAGGATATCTACTAACGCTAGCTTGGGCAAAACTCGAACCTTTTTTTTTTCTTTCTGGAATTTATTTATATGGTTGGTAGGGAACTTCCTTTCAAATCTGTGTTTTCTCTCTAATCTCTTTCAGCTTTAGCCTCAAACATACTTAAGGATGACTTCAAATCTCTTGAGGTGCTCCGCAAAGCATTTCCTGATTTCCTTCGTGACCATGCAACGTGGAAACGTTGTTACTACGCTAACCAGTCATCCTGGAGCACTAAAGAATTTCACACCGTGTGCGATTATAGGGGACCAACATTAACTATCATACGTGTCCGAGAATATGTTTTTGGAGGCTTTGTTGACCAGAGTTGGGGAGGTAGGCATTCTTTAATAATATAAAAATCTTTTTGAGGGTCAGAACTACGTAAGTTGTTCAAAAACTCATGTTTAGCTGAAAGCCCAGAGGCGCTGTCGTAGCGCGTGTCGTTAATGCAAACGAGGTCGTTTGTGCCGTGTTTTACAAAGCAGTAAAGAGGCGCACGCTGCCATATCTGAAGAGCGAAATCATCTAAAAGACTAAAACTATTCTCTTGCACGGATAAACAAATGAATATAAACTTAATCAAACAAGAGCGTGCATGCACCCTTTAACAAGCATCTTCCATAGGAATCAAGTACTCTGGAAATAGTTTCATGATTTTTAAACGATTTATTGCCTACAGATTCTAAAGAATGTGTTTGTATAATATTTATGATGGTAAATTAATGATGAATATGTAAAAAACATGACTAACCAATGTAGCAAAAAGGGACCAGATAAAAACGCTCATGCTTTATCAAATTGTATTTTCGTCTTGTTCTTAGGAAAACCAGCAGACATTGGACGTCAGATAGAAGGATTCCTGTTCAGCCTGTCAAACCCGTTTAACCTGGCCCCTCGAGTCCTATCAATCAAGCATGACAAAGCATCCGGAAGAACAGATCCACTGCTTGGTCCAAGTTTTGGAGAAAGGGAACTTGAGCTCTTTGAAGACAAAAATGGCCGAATCATGGGATACAGCAGTTTGGGTGCTTCTTTTGATCTGAGGAATGTTTCATTGCCTTCTCATGAAACTCGTTATTACTTAGCGGGCTCTCAGCATTTTTATCCAAACCAAGTGGAAGTTTTTTATTACCATGGTGAGTTAGTGCTGAAAAGGTATCAAAAGATTAGTTTTGTCGTTGAGTAAACTCGAGGAACACTCTGAGACCTCATAGGAAAAAAGTTCCGATAAAATTAATCGATTTAAACCTTTCAATTTGATGGCTTTTGTCTAATAGCCATTAAAGATGGATAAAACAAAATATAAATGAGCTCGACTTTCTTTTTGGATAGTCAATAATCAGGTAAAAACTCAAGGGATTTTATGCGAGTTAGGGTGACTTGAGGCTTAAGATAAGTCGCGGCAATATCGAGCTTTCCGCTTTATTTAGTTCTATCTAAACAATTCGTTCATAAAATCAAATGATACTCGAAAACTATAGCTGAGTGGTTCGTCACATGCGCTATACAACTGTTGCTTTCGAAGGTAAATATTTCGTAAGGCGACTCGAGAAAAGCTTGACCGAAACATGAAGCGACTCATGGAGATTTTAAGCGACTTGAGATAAGCTAATGCATTGTGTGTCTCTCTCCCTTTAGTTCCTTCTACGCCATTAGGTCTAGAAAATCAAATATTACCCGACAAGTACCTGAGTAGCTCATCACAACTCAATAACAGCACTGGTCCTTATCTTGCTCGCTTAAACGAGCAACGCGACTCGAAGGCGTGGTGTTCAACCGGCCCTAATGAATGGTTGGAAGTGTTCTTGGGAAAACAATACACCCTGACGCACGTGGCTCTGCAATCGATTGGTGGAGGCGTGGACGTATCGGAATTGAAAGTTCAGTATGAAAAGACTAAGGATGGAATCAATTGGACAAAGTATAGCAAGGAGATTGACGGAAAAGAAATTTCTAAGGTTTGCTTGTTGCTTTTGTTGCAGGGGTTAAAAATCTTTTACTGCCGCCTATAAGGCCTCCTATTATTTGTCACGGAGCCACAGGACAACCGCGGTCTACCGCTGGCCATAAAACCTCCAACTGCCGTCTATTGAGCCTGCACGCAGGCTCTCGTGTTTCGGTTTCGCCTGAAAAGCTCTTTTTTAGCCCCAGCTGCCTGTGCTTTTCAATTTTTTGCTGTTTTTTTCCACTTTTTTGTTTTTCGTTCTTTCTTTTATTTGAAGGTAAATACATAGGGAGCTTTGAAATTGTTACAGGATTGATTTAGTTTTGCTTTAGCGTTCTGTGATCTTTCAGGAAACTCAAACCAGCCTCTCAACCAATCAGAGTCAAATCTAAAACCGACAGAGTCACTCACATTTTCTAGCGCCTCGGACAGTTCATTTGTATCTATTTCGACTTTTCTTGGTTTGTTCTCATTTTTCTTTTGTTTTGATTGGTTGTTCTTACGTTCTTCTAATATCACCAAAGGTGATACTGGAATAACGCAAAATAAATTATGGAGGCCGGTTATTTACACGAGGTCCAACCAAAGCCATGGCTTTACGCAATCAGTGGGCCCTAATCTTTCTCCAAAAGAGGTTTAATTTAATTAAATAAATGTCCTTCCGTCGTTAGCTTTCGGCATTTTGAGCACTGATCACAAAAAGAAATGTTTAGACAAAAAGATTCAACTTAACTGAATATCGTTTACGACAGGGTTTTGTTGAATAACGGCTAAACTTTGTTTAGATAATTAGACCATAATGTCTGAAAACATTTTGAAAGTTTAATTTATTACTTTTATAACTGTATCACCCATGTAATTTATTTTAAAGGTACTGTATTGCGCAAAATTCTAATTTCTTATGACGTAACAGATATAATTGTTAAGATTTTCTATCGCTAGACAGTGTTATGGACACCTAGAACCAATGGGTAAATATTTATCTTGATTTCTTTTGATATTATCGATATGAACTGAAACTAATTTGTTAACGCATTACTTTACAGATTTCGAATCTTCGATCCATATCCATGAATTTTGTCATAACATTCATCCGTTATTTATTGTAATAAAATATCGAGGTTTGGAACCTTTGGTATATTAAGAGAGTGTCTCTGTAAGAGCGGTCCGGTCGATTTTGCTTGAGACACTGATTTCGCTCGTTTCTTGTATGTTGTAAGACATTCATGTACCTATACTAAAACAACAATCAGTTTGATCGGATCTCTTTACTTTTCGGAGTTTTACGGAAATTAAATTTCACTCGAGAAAAGGCTTGTCGTGACACTTTTCAAGACTTTAATTTCATACAACTTTGGAGAACAATTTACAAAAAACTACGGAACTCAGAAAAAAACAAATACCACAGCCATATATATTAACTTTATCTTATCTATCGAGGCGACTTTCGTAAACATCACGTATCAATCAAGGAAACAGGAAGACTAGAATGACACCTTATCGGTTCGCCCAAATCACACACGCCAAAGCCGATCAAATTCAAGGTAAATTTTTGAAAAAGTGAGGCGTTCTTAACTGATCCAACTAACATAGCTAGGAAATAGTTGTCGTAGAAAAGGTAACTACGGAAAAAAACTTTGCGGCCCGACCTTTACGAGAACTTTATAACTCCGTGAACTTACCTAATTTTCGGTAATTTCCAAGTTTGGCCGCCATTTTGAGGGACTTGTCAACATGAAGCGTAACCGATATAAATCAAGCAGGTAGATCTAAAACCGTCAGAAATACATACGAAAGCAACTCAAATGAACTTTACTTTCAATTCAAGATTTGAAATTGTTCGTTAAACTTACCATCCCCATGCGACCATTTCTTCCAACAATTCAAACACTACGACCAGTGTTCGAATTCCCCTTGTCGATTCCACCGTAAGAAATAACCTGTGCCACCCAAGCTTCGACTCGAATGTGAAGTACGAATCAAATAACACAACTGCTTCATGTTCGCGGCAATATCACGCTGATATTTTGATTTTCCGATCGACAAGCACGGTGGTCAGGAATCGATCGGTGTGTTTACCTCATAAACGTGATCGCTGACCAGCCGCTGAGTGAAAACAGTAAAGCGCGGGGTGGGGTGGGTGGCGGGCTTATCGCCATAAGATATTCGAATACATGCTTAAAAAGCTTTAGGACTATCAGTCTAAACAATAAAGGCATGCTTCGTGGTACAGACAACTTTTATTTTATTTTCATAACTTTCTCCTTTAAATTAGAGCTGGTATTAAATAATAGAGTTAACAATATATTTTTAACCGGGGTACCCATGTAACCTTTTTGCCTGTCATCAGTGGTATAAAATAAAATGTCTTTTCCACCAGAACCTTTTATTTATGCCCCATTGCACGGAATGAACACTATACTTAGAATGTTTGTATTAAGTAATTTTTGCTGTTCCCACGAATGTATGCAAAATAATAGAGATTTGATTCATTCCACTGACACGTTCCTTTAAGTTATAGCGCGTGCAGGTTTTTCCTATCAAAAGTCGCGCGTGCAACACACCGGAATTGAAAATTCGTCGTAAAATCGCACGAACCTTAGAATGAGTGTAGGCAACTTTGACCTCTGGCGAGATGAAGTGGATGGTTCAAAGGACCCCCTGAGATTTTTTTCAGGACTAGAACTGAGATTTGTTTATAACTATGATAATCGTCATCAATAGCGGACGATGCTTTTCACCCATTGTTGTAATCATTATCGTTATCACGCCGGAAGAAGTATAAAGCCGGCATGTCGCCTTACCTAACTACACAGAAAATTGTTCTCTCTTTTGCTCCCCTTGGATCCTGGAAACTGTTACTATTAAGACGATCAACAAGAAAGCCTTAATAATTATTGAAACTTTTGATTAACAGAATGTAAGAAAAAATCGGTGGGGAGAGTTATTCGCCTATCTTATAACCTGAACGATAGTTTTCAATAAAACAAATACCCCTTAATTCAATTACCTTAGTTGTCTCGTGTTTAAAAGTGGCGTTTCTGGGGACCGAAGATTCTTCTCTGATTCTTCTTGTCTCAGCCAAGACTCACTATCATGAATGTCCTGAGACATATGCAAGGTAATTACATCTCTGCCTTGGATACGCTTCCTGACACCATCATGATCAGGATACTGACATGTTACCTTTGCACTTCTCCAAAACTTCCCCAAAGTGTGGCGATACCTATGGCAAATCCACTTTTTTTTTGTTTATCCTCCTGAGCGAGGTGAAATAGGCCAATCCTTGCCAAGATTAGTTCATTTTCACTTAAGACCTCTTTAGACAGGTGGCAGCTTATCAAATGATGTTTTACTTCGTCATTGCATTCAGACAGTCGTACCAAACCACTTAAGCCACGCGATCAACCAAAGTTTTTTCCATCTTTGCTATTCAAAAAGCAGTCCTGAGACATAATGAACGTCTCGCTAACGAACTACTTCTTCCTGTACTTGTAATTGTTTCCAACGCGATACAAGTTCGGGATCTAAAGGAACTCACTATAACTTTGTATACTCGATACGATTTCAATTTCCGCGTCAAAGGAGAAGCCTACTGTGGTCAGTGGCTACGCTCGTGAGGTAAAGAATGGGTTTGTGACCTTCTCACTCAATTGAAAGACTCGCGTCACTCTTATGAAATGGTTGAACGGAATACAGACTTCGAGCAGTCTCTTATTTTTCTTAAAGATAGTGAGGTCACGCGTATCCTGTGAGCATGGAGAAGCCGCTCCACGCGAGAGTCGTGTCTCGCGTCTCTGCCGCTCCACGCTCTCAGAGTTGGGCGAAGAAACGACACGTTATTTCTGGTGCGATACAAGAGGTTCAATTGTTATCTCGATTATTTAAACACATTTATTTACGTGGTAAAGATTTGTTTGTAAATCTATGAATTGATGCCAGTCCTATTTGGAACGAAATGTATTTGAAAGAAATCAAAGTGCTCTGTGAGCAAACTCGTGAATTGACACATGATTTTTTAGATTATGTTTAATGTTATCTGGTTTAGGGAATTTTGTGGTTGATTGTCATATTTAGAGTACGAGCAGTAGTTCAGTGTTCGCTAATGTAGCAAAGAAACAAAGTAACGTTGGGATAAGAAGGCATTACTATTGAAATGATCATGCTATTACATTTGACAAGGTGGATGATGTCATGTGTTTTAAACGTCTATCATTTTTGTTTCTGGTTCAAAAGAAAAGGTTGGAAGTAAATGTGGGAAAAAAGCGAAATTTACTGTCTTTCGTTGTAAATATTAGAAAATCAAGGCAATACTGTCTTAATGAAAACATTAACGATTCCCTCTTTATCAAATGAGACAAACGGGAACGAGTTTTGAGTGATATAACTAAGCCAAGCCTGCCACCGCCATTTTGGATCTCCGCCTGGGTAGATTTAAGTCACGTGCTAGGCAACGTATAATCAATAACAAGATAGAATTTCATTTCAGGCCTATTTCTCAATTTTGTGGTGTGTAACTTTCGCATTTTAGTACGTTGTATGTATGTTCAAATTGTCTTGAAACTTAAAAGAAAATTGTTCTTTAAAAATTCACTGAAAATCGGTAGCTAAAATTGTTTGTTTAGGTGTTATTTGATTTTCGTGTTGACTTGTTATTTCGTCAGTCGCCGGCATCTTTTGTTGCTTCACACAGGAAAAACACACGCGACCAAACGTAATGATCAATTTTGTCCTCAATCTCACGCCATAACAGAAAAAGCTTTTGAACATCTGTAAACTCCGAGTGCTTCGCAGTAAGTGATATTTTCAATGAATCTTCGGATTGTTTTCAAGTTCAAGGATTGTAAATTACAATTTTATGAAAAAACGAAGGTTGTTCTGTTATTTCAGTGTGAATCCTTGCTTGCCTGCCAGTCGCTGGCGCCGCTTGTTGAAACTAAAACGAAAAAAAAAAACTCTTTTAAGATTATCATTGGCTTCTTTTTCACCTCACCACTATTCTTAGCAACAAAGGTCGCCATTTCGTATGTTTATTGCTCGCCAAAAACTATCAAATGCACTCAAAAGCCTAAAATCTAAAAAAAGTTTACAGGTATCGACCAATCGAGCGAGCGAATGCCATTCCCCACATCGTATCTATAACTCGCTCTTGCGCATGCGCGCAATTCACGAGTTAAAAAGGAATACTAAGTAAAACAAAAGTTGTTTGCAACACGAAGCATGCCTTCACATTAAGACTGACAGTCCTAATGTTTATCATGATACTTTAATGCATATGTTCGAATGTTCCCAAAAATCTTCTGATAATCTGCCCGCACCCACTCCTCACCCCGCCCTCACCACTGAACCGTATTGTTTTCATTCAGCGGCTGGTCAGCGATCACGTTTATGAAGTAAATATGGCGATCGCTACCTGATCACCGTTCTTGTCGATCCGAATGTCAAAATACCATCGTGATATTGCCGCGAAGATGAAGCAGTTATGCTATTTGATTTGTACTTCACATTCGAGTCGAAGCTTGGGTGGCACAGATTATTTTTTACGGTGGAATCGACGAGGGGAGTTCGAACACTAGTTGTAGTGTTTGAATTGTTGGAAGAAATGGTCGCATGGGGATGGTAAGTTTAACGAACGATTTCAAATTTTTCCGCTTGAATTGAAAGTAAAGTTCATTTGAACTGCTTTCGTATGTATTTTTGACGATTTTAGATCTACCTGCTTGATTTATATAGGTTACGCTTCATGTTGACAAGTCCCTCAAAATGGCGGCCAAACTTGGAAATTACCGAAAATTAGGTAAGTTCACGGAGTTATAAAGTTCTCGTAAAGGTCGGGCCGCAAAGTTTTTTTCCGTAGTTACCTTTTCTATGGCATCTTTTTCCTAGCTATGTTAGTTGGATCAGTTAAGAACGCCTCACTTTTTCAAAAATTTGCCTTAAATCTGATCGGTTTTGGCGTGTGTGATTTTTGCGAACCGATAAGGTGTCATTCAAGTCTTCTTGTTTCCTTGATTGAAACGTGATGTTTAGGAAAGTCGCCTCGATAGATAAGATAAAGTTAATATACATGGCTGGGGTATTTGTTTTTTTCTGAGTTCCGTAGTTTTTTGTAAATTGTTCTCCAAAGTTGTATGAAATTAAAGTCTTGAAAAGTGTCACGATAAGCTTTTTCTCGAGTGAAATTTAATTTCCGTAAAACTCTGAAAAAATAAAGAGATCCGATCAAACTGATTGTTGTTTTAGTATAGGTACATGAATGTCTTACAACACACAAGAAACGAGCAAAATCCGTGTCTCAAGCAAAATTGACCGGACCGCTCTTACAGAGACACTCTCTTAATGTCCTAACACACCGTCACATTCGAAATCCATTGAGACGTGAACACGAAGATAATGGATCCAGAAAAAGCGAAAACAGACCGGAAGAATGCCAGAACAATCTTCACAAGGAAAAGGAATGAGCTGCTGAGATCTGTCCGCGACAGAAGAATAGCAGATGTGATTGAAGACGATTATGCTGAGCTCGTCAAAGCATGGAAGGAATTAGAAGGTAAACACAACGCCTATATAGAGCTCCTGAAGGATGACGAGATGAACACAGCAGAAAATTGGCTCGAAGAGCTACAAAACCTCTACACGGACGCGAGAAATTTAAAATTTGAATACATAGAAAATGAAACAAGAGCGCGCGCAGAAAAAGAACGCGACGAATCCGCAAGCAAAGAAAAGGAATGCATTCTCAACAAAAGGAACACTGCGCGCGCAGTCTTTGATGCCTTATATGGTAATGCTTCCCATACGATGGAAAACGAAAAGGTTACAACGACGCACATGAAAAGCTTGCAAAGTCAGCTTGAAGAGGCTTTTGTCGACTGTCAACAAAAACACGAAAAGTTAATCGAGCTCATTGATAAAGACTCCGCAGAACGAGACTTGCGGTGGATTTTTGACGTTCAACAACGCTACAGTGAAATTTCAGAGTTAATGGAAACCCGCGTCGATGAAAATGAAAGCAAAACCTTCATCAAATCCAATGACGGAGCAACCCTTAAGCTTACCACTGATGCCATGAAACCTAACAATATTCACCTAGAGAAGATCAAAATGCCGAGATTTGATGGCGAGTTAAGAGATT
This sequence comes from Pocillopora damicornis, assembly GCF_964200805.1. Lineage (NCBI taxonomy): Eukaryota > Metazoa > Cnidaria > Anthozoa > Scleractinia > Pocilloporidae > Pocillopora > Pocillopora damicornis. The sequence continues at coordinate 12,871,643 of NC_142683.1, read as the reverse complement.
ACCCCCAATTCAAACGAGACTTCGAGAAACAAGTTATGCCCAATTTGAATATTAATACCGCACCTTATACGCTAAGATCCTGCTTAGGAATGGAACCCCTTGCTCATGTAAAAAGCGTAGACGACGACATCCAAGCAATGTGGGAGCGACTAGACTCCAAATACGGCGATCCTGCAAAAGTCGCTGATGCCATCATCAATTCCATTCAGAATGTTAAATGTATTAAGGAAGGTGAGCACAAAAAGTTCATTCAATTCGTCAATGTCATTGAAGAAGGCTATCGCGATCTATGCAACCTAAAATTGGAGAAAGAGATAACTACAACTAGCTCGATCAGCATCATTGAGAAACGATTACCCCCTGACGTAATGAAAGAATGGGCGAGATTAGTCAGCAACGACACGAGCACCATTGATAAAACTGATAAGTTTCCAAGTCTATTGAGATTTCTCCTGAACCTGAAGAGAGCTCTTGAATACCAGAACGCAGAGTTACGCCTGAGCAGTGAAAAAATTAAGGGTTCCGTGAATCATACTGACAAGAAAGATGACAATCCAGTTGAACAACAACGAAATACCAAACAAAACAGGCAATGCCTAATTCACGAAAATGGTAACCACTGGACAAACGAGTGCCGAGTATACCTCTCCAAACCGATTGAGGAAAAGGAGAAGATTGTCAAGGAGAAGAGTGCTTGCTGGTCGTGTTTGAGACGTGGACATCGCTCGCAACAATGTCGAAGCAAACGAATCTGCAATGTCAATAATTGCAAAAGAACACATCACAGTACACTGCATCAAGAGAAGAAAGAAGAGCCCTCGCCCAAACAAGAAGAAACGCCACCTTCAGTTTCTGGCACGACAAGTGTATGCGACAGCACTGACGTTGACACCTGTTTACTTCAGATACAGAAAATACGAGGTCCAAAAGGTTGGGTTAATGTCTTGTGGGATAATGGAGCATCCCTTTCCTTTATTACAAATGCAAAAGCAGAGGCAGAGAAACTGAGAGGAACCAAAGTTCAGCTATCTCTGGTTAAGGTTGGAGGAGAGAATGAAGCCCTGATTTCATACAAGTACAAACTTCCTCTATTTGACCTACAAGGCAATCGGATTTACTTTGACGTGTACGGGATAGACAAAATCACTTCAGACATCCAGAACGTTAAGATAGACGGGATTGCAAAACACTTCAATAACATACCAAAAGAGGATCTTGTTCGACCCACTGGTACCGTCGATGTTTTAATAGGCTATGAATACGCCAACTATCATCCTCAGAAGGAGAAGAACGTCGACCACCTCCTACTCCTAAAGAACCGTTTCGGTAGATGCCTTGGCGGGACACATTCTTCAATCAAGAATATGAATGAAGAGCAACCTCTTAGAAACATCAGAGCTCATCATGTACGAGCAGTAAGAATCGAAGATTTCTACAACATCGAGAATCTCGGGATCAATTGCAATCCGCGCTGTGGAGGCTGCAAATGTGGCAAATGTTCAGTCTGAAGTAAAAACTACAGCATCAAAGAGGAGAAGGAATTAGCACTAATCGACAAGAATTTGAAATACGACGAAGAAAATAAGGTATGGATTGCTGGGTATCCATGGATCAGAGACCCTTATGAACTTCCTGACAACAAGCGCGTAGCATTCAGCATGCTCATGTCAACTGAAAGACGACTCATGAAAAATAAAGCTCACGCTGACGTCTATCAAAAGCAAATAGAAGATATGATTGCTAGAGGTGTGGCAAGAAAACTCTCCCAGGATGAGTTACAAAGCTATAAAGGACCAATCCACTACATTTCTCACCACGAAGTCCTGAAACCTGACTCAAAATCGACCCCCGTGAGAATCGTCTTCAACAGTAGTGCGAATTATATGGGACACGTCCTAATTGAGTATTGGGCCAAGGGTCCAGACTTACTGAACGAATTACTAGGAATCCTGATACGATTCAGAGAAAATGAAATCGCCATCATCGGAGACGTAAAGAAGATGTATCATACTGTCAGAACTCAGGAAATTCATCACCATACTCATCGCTTCCTATGGCGTGACTTCAATACAAGTCAACATCCCAATACATACATCATACAAAGGGTTTCCTTTGGAGATCGCCCCTTTGGGACCATGGCGACGCTGGCATTACGCAAGACAGCAGAGCGACTCAAACAGCAATACCCTGAGGCAGCAAACGTAATAATCAATAACACCTACATGGATGACCTTATCGAAAGTGTTCCTACGCTGAAAGACGCCAAAAAACTTGCCTCAGACATGGAGAAAGTTCTGATCACAGGAGGATTTCAGATTAAAGAGTGGATGTATTCCTATAACGCAAGCCATGTTCAATCAATCCTACCAGTTACACCCAACACAGCGACGGAAAAGGTCCTTGGTGTCGAATGGAATACTAACCAGGATGAACTTTGCTTCAAGGTCAAGCTAAATTTACAAGGCAAAATGAAAAAGAAGAATCCCAAGCCCATCGCTTGTGACGCTTTGACAAAAAGGAAGATCCTGTCACAAGTGAACAGCATATACGATCCACTCGGACTAGCAGGACCAGTTACTGTCAAAGCTAAGATCCTCATGAGACAACTATGGATAAGTGACCTCACCCTCGACTGGGATGATCCTATACCATCAGATCACACGAAAGACTGGATGATTTTCTTCGATGATCTGCCAGGAATGAATGAAGTGAAAATAAGAAGATGCATGAAAGCTCCTAATACCGTAGGAAATCCTATCCTCATCATTTTCTCTGACGGGTCGACAAACGCGTATGGCGCATGCGCATATGCTAGATGGAAACTGACAACAGGAGAATTTGATAGTCATCTCATCATATCTAAAAACCGCTTAACACCTGTAAAGAAAATATCCATCGATCGTATCGAACTTTGCGGAGCTGTACTAAGCAGCAGATTGAAAACAACTGTAACATCCCACTGTAGATACAAGTTTGAAAGAATCATCTATATTGTAGACTCGCAGATTGTCTATGCCATGATCCAGAAGGAGAACTATGGTTACAACACATTCGCAGCCGTTCGGGTGGGAGAAATCCAAGAAAACACAGATCCCGAAAACTGGTATTGGACAGAGAGCAAAAATAACATCGCCGACTGGCTGACCCGCGGAAAGAAGTCAAATGAAATTGGCATGTTCACTTTGTGGCAAAAAGGACCGGATTTCCTGAAGCTACCTGAATCTGCATGGCCAATCACACGTACTTATACACAACGGCATGCAAACGTAATCACTCATACCAAACCAGATGAAGCTGTAAACGATTCACTCGCAAAACGAATAATCATTGATAGGTTCTCAACCTACAATAAGCTTATCCATACAATCGCTCGAATTCTAGCAATGTATAATAAGACACACAAGATGACATTTAAAAATGCCTCAAGACCGCTCACACCAGATGATATCTCGAAGGCAGAAACATTTTGGATTCATGAAGCTCAAAAATCAATGCAACGTGACATAGATAAAGGGAAATACAAACGACTTTTTCCAAGGAGGCGCGATGATGGCATATACGTCGTAGGTGGCCGCGGTGAGAGATGGATCGAGATGAGTGATAACAAAACCGAGGTAATACTTCTGCCATATCAACATCGCCTCTCACGCCTTTATGCTGAGCATATTCACAGAAGAGGCCATCTCGGATTCCTCGCGACGGCCAGCAAGGTGAGATCAAGATTTTGGATCACGAAGTTGTTGAAACTAACCAAATTCATCAAATACAACTGCATTATCTGTAGAAAGCTTGAAAGAAAACCAGAAGAACAAATTATGGGAAAACTCCCAATAGAGAGGCTAAAACCCGCACCCCCGTGGAATTCCACTGCGATTGATTATTTCGGACCCTTCAAGATTAAAGACGAAGTCAAGAAAAGAACATTTGGAAAGGGATATGGAGTACTGTTCAACTGCATGGGAACCAGAGCTGTCCATATCGACATAGCTCCTGATTACAGTACTGACAAATTCCTAATGGTACTAAGAAGATTTGTATCGATCAGAGGATACCCTTCCAAATTGTATTCTGACAATGGCAGCCAATTAGTAGCAGCAAGAGCGGAGCTAAAGAAAGTCATCAACGACTTAGATAAGAAACCGCTATTAGAGTTCGGAGTAATGGAAGGATTTGAATGGAAGTTCTCATCAGCAGATGCCCCCTGGCAAAACGGTGTATCGGAAGCACTTATTAAATCCGTGAAAAAAGCAATCACATTAGCTATTGGTGAAAGCGTTCTAACCTTCTCCGAGTTACAAACCATTTGTTACGAAGCGGCAAATCTTGTAAATGAACGGCCAATCGGTAGACATCCTACATCAACAGATGATACCTATCTTTGTCCCAATGACCTCCTCCTTGGTAGAGCAACATCAAGAGTACCAAGTGGACCTTTCAAAGAGCCGTCCGACATCAAACAGCGCTTTGAACTTGTACAACAACTAACTGACTCATTTTGGCGGAAATGGACTCGAGACTACTTTCCAAGCTTATTAGTCCAACAAAAATGGCACACGGCCCAGAGAAACCTTGAAATTGATGACATTGTTCTTATCCAAGATTCTGACGCGAAAAGAGGACAATGGAAACTTGGGAAAATATCAAAAGTTTACAAAGGGGAAGACGGAAAGGTCAGACGAGCCCTCGTCGAATAAAAAAATCCCAAGCCTGGCGAAAAAGTGACCGAATACAAAGGGAAAGGCTTTACAACTATCGAACGACCAGTTAACAAGCTGATAACTATCCTACCTGCATCAGAACACAAATGAACTATCTCAAAACATTTTGGCAATAATAACTCTGAACTATTATGTGTAATTCTGAAATGATTTTTACCGAAAACTTTAAACAGTCTGTAATTGCCGGCGGGGAGTGTATTGCGCAAAATTCTAATTTCTTTGCGCATTATAATTTGATGACGTAACAGATATAATTGTTAAGATTTTCTATCGCTAGACAGTGTTATGGACACCTAGAACCAATGGGTAAATATTTATCTTGATTTCTTTTGATATTATCGATATGAACTGAAACTAATTTGTTAACGCATTACTTTACAGATTTCGAATCTTCGATCCATATCCATGATTTTGGCATAACATTCATCCGTTATTTATTGTAATAAAATATCGAGGTTTGGAACCTTTGGTATATTAATGTCCTAACACACCGTCACAGGTACTTCGCTTCAATTTTCCATCAGCTGGGTTTTTGATGAAGGAAGCGTTCATTCCATCTTTCCAAGCCGTCAAGGTTCGATTCTATCTTACTGAAACGAGAATACAGTGCATAAAAATGGAAGTTTATTCCTACGATGCAGGTTTGTGTATGAGATTAAAAAATGGAAAAAAAAGCTCTTAAGCCATTTAATTTTCCATAAATATGCACACTTTTATTCAATTTTCATGTTATCAATGATATTAAATTGGCCAGTAATTTTAAAAAGCCTGAGATAACTACCTAAGCTATCTGAGCTAGCTGTCTGAATTTAAATTTGCAATTTCACTATTAATGAATAGGTCACAAATTCCTCTCTTTAAAGTTGCTTTCAATCAGCTTAAGAGTACAGGTCAATTCTTCGTGTCTCGCTTTCTCTTTAAGGTTGCTCTCAGCCTCAGGGAGTTGAAAATCGGACGGTAGTTCCAGATGAACAACTAACAGCATCCTCAACCGAAGTTTCTGATAAATACAAACAAGATTACTTTTGGCCAAACAAAGGTCGGCTAAACCACGATGAGGAAGGGGCAAGTTCCTGGGGACCTTACAAGCATCCAGTCCATTTGTTCGAGGGAATCTGGTTTCAGGTAATCATCGTTGATAAGTGTTCCTGAACAAGTGCAGGCCAAATTATCAAGTTGGTTTTTGCGATCTTTGTTAATCTTTAGTCAGTCTCGGGTTGGTCTGTTGTGAAAGGAGGTAAGGAAAGGGAAGTAGGGGTTAGGGTGCTGGGGAGGAAGTTTTATTTCTTGAGATAAAACTGAGAACAATTTTACTCCCTCTTTCTTTTTCACTTCTCGCTGATTAAGAAGGTAATATAAAATTCCTTTGTTACCCTGAATACTTCGATTGGAAGTTTAAGGGTGCTGTGGCCTTGTCAGGATTTCATGCATTCGAGCTGATTGTGATACGTTTTATTTCTAAGGTCGATTTAAAGGAAGAAACAGAAGTAACATGTATTGCAACCCAAGGAAGGCCAACACACATCCAGTGGCCAACGAAATATCAAATTGCGTACAGTTATGAAGGAAATGACTGGAAGTATTTTGAATATAACAATGGAGTAAAGGTAGCATTACCCCTTTTCACATCTTTATTTCCATCCGTTTCCCCGAACAAGGAATGCGGGACGGAAGGGTCATGTGCTAGGAAACTTTGCTTCTCGTCCCCTATCTCCCGTCCCTGTTAGCTTTTTTTAAATGATTCTTGAATCTTTTGGGAAATTGAGTTTATTTTTGAGTGGCTAAGATCTGAAACCGCAAAAAGGTTTATTCCTAAATAACTCTTAGCGCGACATTTTCTACCTTAGGAATATGATGCAAATTCAGATCAACACATGGCAGGTACAAACTGGTTGGTTCCATCCATATATGGGAGATTTTTTCGAGTATATATCACTCAGTGCAATAAGGACTGCAGATTGCGAATGGAATTGTATGGTAGAAGAGATTCGAGCAATAGTAAGTCATCCAATACAATTTTCAAGCTTTCTGTACATTCTTTACCAAATATAGCGCTAAACAAAGAAACAAGAAAAGGACATTTTTGATAATTTTCACTAATCAAGGTAGCCTTTTTGCTTTCGACTTGGCCTCTGTCGTGACGACTTATACTGGCGTGGGTTTTTTTTTTTCTTAATGCAGATTGTGTTAAACTTTTCCAGCACTGGTGCTTTCCATATATGTTTGCGATTCAGATGAATGACGGTTATGCCATAACGAATTGCATCAAAAACCTTAGAATAATCTCAACTTTATCACTTACACCACGAATTCTTAAGCAAATAGCTGACACAAGTCATGAACTGCGTGATTGTTGCTTCTGCCATCTTATCAATTCAAGATCTTTTTGAAAAGAATTAGATGCATCACAAAAATGTTAGGAAACTGGATGACAGAAATTGATAATTTAACTATGTAACTGACCCTCACTAGAATAGGAATGCTGTTGGTTGCTACCTATGAGTTATCGTATGTTCGTTTGCCACAATTTCCTTTTGAAGGCATCTGCTGGTTTAAGAATGGCCTATGTTTCATCGTCCGACGTGGGCGATACCACATTTTCTTCGCCAAAGAAAACTATCGATGGGAAATACGCCATAAATTGATTGTAAACCAATGGTTCGAAGCCACTGTCACCTGGAAACCTCAAGAGGGTCTAAAATTTTATGTCAACGGTAATCTGGTAGCATCACATAAGAATCCAATGCAAATGAGCGTTTCCCCTGACCATGAACCGTTCAAGCTTCTCATAGCTTCAAAGGAGAATGGAGGTGGGTGGAGCAGAGCGACTTCTATTGATGATGTCGCGGTTTGGGGAATGGCGATGACCAAAGAGCAAATTAAACGCAAGTCTGAAGGTTTGTTTATAGTTTTCACAACCGCAAGCTTTCATTGAACGTATTCCCTCCTTTTCAAAACTCTTATCTGCCAATTGTCATGGAGACTAATCAGTTCAGGACAAATGTATTAGTATTGGCAGTTTGTCAAAGAAAACTTAAAGGTTTCTTACAGACTGATATTCCATCGGGTAGAAGGTCTCATACTACCGAGGAGAGTATAGAGCGCTTCTCGCTCGAGTTCCATAACAAGAAGTAGATAAAGTAAAAACATGCACACTGCTTCGAGCGAGAGAATGGAAATGAAAATATCATGATCGGCTTCAGTTTTTCTGCTAAAACCTACTAAACATGTTGAATTAAATAGCTGTCTACTTGCTATTTAATCTACTCTTGATATCATCATTCTACTGTTCCTAGTTCATTTCGACTTTGACGATAACTCTAGAGACTGGAAATCTTTACTAGATGGCACCAGTTCCTGGAAACTACACCAAGGATGCACTAAAACGTCGGGTACAGGGCCATGCGACGATGTTTCTAGAGGAGGTATCATGTACACTTGTTTGTTTACTTCTTTGTTCTTGCTTGTTTTTTGTTGCTGTTGTTGTCGTTTTTGTTTCAGATAATTTCCAGCTTTATCTGATTACGTTTTTCCACTCCTCTACTAAATCTCGCAGTTTTCGATTGTGCTGCTTTTAACTAGCTTGGAACGGGCCATATTTTACCGTGCATCGAAGCATTGAATGGCTTGCGTTTGGAGGGATTTTATCTATTGTATGGCAAAAGCCAAACAGCGAGGGGAACAAAACGTAAACGTAGGAATTTTCTATAAAGCCTCCAAACTGATGCACACATTTATCTTGAACCTCAGTTAACTTTATTTTGTTTCAAACGGTCAATACCAGTATAGTCAGGGAGGCAACGTCTTGACTGTCACAGGGAAACAAAATAAGGGCTCACTTTCCTTACCATGAAAAATGTAAAATTTGCATAACAGAATGAAGCAAAAAAACAACGACAGATTTCGCTCGGTGCGAGCTGTCTCTTCATGAGGATCAATCGGTACCATATAATTGACTTCGTTCAGTGTGTTACAACTGGTTTCTTTGTTTATTTGTTGTCTACAGGTCGCTATATTTATTTTGATGCCTCGCAATCTAAAGGAAAAGCCAGGTTTTCTACTCCCTACAGTATCCACTCTCATACGTGTCTGAAATTTCATTATCATATGACTGGTATGCATACAGGGAGGCTAAATGTTTATACGACAGATATCAGGGGTAAAGAACAATTGCTGTGGAGGCTCTTTGGAGAACAGGACAATATATGGAGAGAGGCCAGTATCCCAGTCAACGGTATTCATCAACAATATCAGGTACATTTTTTCGATTGTTACACTATGAAAGTGTTAACCACTGACCAATTAGGCCTTAGCTCAATTTTGGCCATTGCTTTTACCTGTTTAGAAAGCAGTTAAGATACTAAACGTACTCTCATTGGTCGATAGTGGCGTTTAGATGAGAGCATTTGAATGCGGTTGATAGGTTTTTTAGATAAATTTCTCATAAAAACGAGTGACAGGACTTTTCCTGTAGACCATTTGCCCAGACGAAGGGCTAACGCTCTAAACATCCAAACGTCAACTTTAAAAAAATTTTCCGGTGGCCAAATTATATTTTCCTGTCTAGCTTCACTGAAACACAAGGGGTGTTGAGAGAGTTCGAGAAAGTCCTGCTAGCCCACGACTGCCCATTGAGTTCGAAAAATTGTCCAGAAGTCTCCCAAATTTTGTGAGTCTAACATAAGCCGACCTGAATATAGATATTTCAACAAGTGCGTATATTCCGTCTTAGGTCATTTTTGAAGCGGTTGGTGGTCCAGATCACTTAGGAGATTTAGCAATAGATCAGATTGTGTTTACCAGAGAGTCGTGTGTCTTCTCGCCTTTTTCAGCAATGCCCCAGAATTCGTATCGCTCAGGAGTGGGTAAGTCACGTGTTGCTCTATTTTCACTGCATTTCTGATGTTTGCATCGTCTTATTTAGTGAGATTATGTTCTGGGAACGAAGAACCTCCTAAAAGTTGACTTTCTCCTAACAAGTGGTAGCTCAGTTAATAGTAGCGCCCGAGTATTATCTTTAAGACTTGGGTACGAATCCCTCAAAGCCTGAATTTCCTCAGGCTTTTCTCTTGCAATTCCTTCTATCGCTGCTCTTCAGTGAGGTTTCACTTTATCCTCTCTTTGTTTTTCTGTTCCATGGAAAATTCAAGATATTTTTTCATGTGAGAGTCAGCCTTCTAAACTAGAACTTCTTTTCCAAAGCGAAACTACTGAATCCCTGAAATAATGTATACTCAAGAACCCATGGCAGCTTATACAAAATTGTACGTAGGCTTGTCATGAAAATAAATAAAAATGGCCTAAAAATTCTGGCGTCTTTAACACACTTTTACTGTTCTCGTGATTTCATTTTTCGTAGTTATCACCTCCTCTATAGTTTCAATGGACACTATTTACCATCAATATCTTGGTTTGATGGTGGAAGAAGAAGGTTATGGCTCTTCCCGTTGGATTCCTTGTTATCGCGCTCTTGATAATGGCTGGAACGTTTCTACCTTTCACAGGCTCTGTGACGATAAAGGTCCTACCATGACCATAATCAAAAAAAGAAATAACGTGTTTGGGGGCTTTACTGAACGAAGATGGAGTGAAGGTACTTCATGAAGATTTTTTTTTTGGCCCTCTTTTAAAAAAGTAATTGTTGAATCATTTTTAGAGCAATTAAAAATATACCAAAAAAGCACCCAAAGAAGCTAATGTAGTATGAGATGAGACCACTGAGCCTATAAGACCTTCAGGCTGTCAGCCTGTGCCCTCACTGCCAGAGAACTACTCCCATTTCCAATTTCTAGGGGGAGGTTATGAGCACTGTTATTCCCCTTGGATGGGATGCAAGTCCCGCGTAACCTCCCAGCATTTATCCACTCCTTGGTGGAGAGAGATACTAATGGAATAAACTAAATGACCACTAAATGACCGCCATTAAACTCTCGCGTTGCAATGTTGTACTCTATTATTGTGGTGTCATTGTAACAAAATATGTTTACGTTATGAATTTTCAGGCCAGGACAATGACCACTCCAGTTACGATTTCCATTTTTGGCGCAAAAACGTTGCGGACTGTGTCAAAACCGCTATACTACCTCTCACGTCATCGCCAATTTCTAGTTTCACAGCCTCGTTTTGGATTAAAACCTCAGTTAAGTCACCATTAATAGTGTTCTCTATTAAGCAAACAGGCAGCCGCATGCATTTAAAACTGGATTCTACCGACTCATTCTCTCTTTGTTGGATCATTTCCGTTGGTAAATGCAAGTAAGTTGAAATTCCCTCATTGTTGTTTTTTTTTTTTGGATAACGTGACATGGCGAATTGTCCGAATTGTAGCAGCGACAGGGTCATATATTGTGTCGTAGCTCTTGAGTTTGAGACATCACTCTCCCAATGATTTCCTACACCCAAGGATATTAATAGGTACCAGTGAGTTGCCAGAGAAACCCAGCTAAATGTTGTTTAGTTGTGGTCTAACAACAGGGAAGGGAGAGTAGAAATATTTCTGGCTTCTGTATGTATGCAAACTGGGATACACGGCGACAGCTACGTATGTTGCTGTTTTGTGCCGACAAAAAATTTTAGCTGTTCTTTCATGAAAAAAGTTTCAGAATACGTCAATAATATGCCACAATTTCTACGTTACGCGGGCGTGCGATATCGTTTTTTTTCCTTTCCACATGAAGCCTTGCGTTTGACTTGCATCTATCTCATTTTTCACTCCTTTTTTGCAGTACCAACAAAGGCAGCATCCCCTTTGTGATTAACGATGGCTCTTGGCATCATATCACGGTTGTATGGCATGGCAGTTCAAAATCGTGGACGTTATTCGTAGATGGTGTGAACCGAGGAAGACAAACTAAAAACAATTGGAACGAATCCCTTGTGTTAAGCTCGGCTACTCTATTTATCGGAAGGAAGCCGAACAAAGATTCATCCAAGCTATTTTCTGGCAGAATTACTCAGTTTAACATGTGGGACCATGAGTTGGAGGAAGAAAAGATCACAATGTTAGCACGCGGTTGTAAAAGTGAACCGGGGAATATGATCCAGTGGAGCAACCTTAGGAGCAAAGTTGAGGGAGAGCTGAGGATTGTGGAGCCGTCTTCGTGTACGTATTCAGGATCCTATTCGCACCTTGTGCTGTTAACCAGTTTTACTGTGCCCCTTTGCTATTTCTCATAAACAGCCATTTCTACCAGCTACAACTCCAGGATGATCCATTTTTACCCCTAAAAGATATCACATTCAATATTGTTCCCTCGAGAAGCTTCTACCAATAGATAATTTCAATTAATCAGCCATTATCCTTAATCCTTTCATTAAAACTGTTGGTTCCCTTTGACAGTAATCCCTGTATTATATAAGATTTCTCTCCCCTAAACAGGGAATCCCTTCGGGTGGGCCACCCTGGGATATTCCGTCAAAGTAAGTTGCCTGAGGTTGCTACGATCTTTCTGAAGTAACCGACAAACCTCATCTACATGATTTGTAAACAACTATTCCATTTATAGGAAACATTTTAGTATTTCCCCGAAATTCAAAAATTCTGATAAGCAGGATACTTTTGTTTTTCGCCTTTTTCCCGTAATGGCATTGACATACATACTCCCAAGTACTATTGTACATATACTTTCATACTAAGTAATGGTATTTCATTGATCCTTTAATGAAACTCTTTCTCCCTTGAAGGGGTAGAGTAAGAATTTGATTCCAAAAATTCAGGAAACCTCCAAGCTTAGGGGAAAAAGATGAAATTAGCGTAACAGTAAACGGCCTTTCCCCATAAATCCATATGGCGCAATGTTCACGCCTTTGTAGGCCAGCAAAAGTCGGACAGCTGTAGGGTTAAGGCACATATCAATCTCCGTGTACAGGTTCGTCCTCGAACTACAGAACGGACACCAAAGCGTTCATCTTCTTATTAAACTACACATCTGATAGGACCCTCTTCAAAAAAAAAGTAAGCGAAGAATCATCGGCCTTTGCAATCTACAGCTCACCGTTCACTGGTCCAACCTTCGGAGAGTCTCCGTTTGATTTTCAGATAGGAATCCATGGCGACGTGAAGCAAGGGACGAGTCAACACGCTGTTTCTTACAAAGGAGATGGAAACTTTAACGGATCCAAACTGGAAACTCTACTTGCTGGGGCGTCAAATTTTAATGTTAACGATGTGGAGGTGTTATTTATAGCTCAGGGAGGTAGGGTTTCTGATGGATTTTGACTCCGTCTTTTAAACTGCTAATGATTGATCATGGCATAATTACATAGGGAGCACATGCATAAGAATAGTCCTTCACTGGCGCCGACATGTACTCTGGGAGCAGACTGAGATTAATGATTTTGTCAGTCTATTCTATAATGCCCCGATTTAAAAATTTTAGGCCTGGTTTTTCTCCATGGGTTCAAGCTAACAACATGTTTTCTTGAGCTACCCACATTTCAAACTGTCCTTCAACATTGCATTGCTTTTTCGTCCAATAAAAGGGAAATATTTTTCTTATTAAGTCACACGTGTAAATCAAGTGAGGCCAGGTATGCTACGATAATTTAGTTTACCGAGCCTTCGCCGATCTACGTCATCATCAGGGAATATAGATGGAAGTGAAGAGTATATTGGGCGAGGTGTTAGGCTAAATAAGAGGGGCTCAGCAGACAACAGGACAGGACAATGGCAGGTGCCGGTGTGTGGAAAGAATAGATAATGGTAAGATTTTAACTAGTTCGTCAAGATAAGAGAAATATTCCCTCTTTGGTCATGAACGCGAGATAATGTAAGCGAGGTTGTACTTTCTAGTAATTTATTATTCATGTAGTTTTTCATCGTTTTTCTTAAAGCGTCCCTGTGCTCTGATCATTGTCCAGTTTACCATTATTGTGACGAAATAACAGGCATTTGTCAATGTACAAACAAGGATCCTGAATTATGTCAACTCGGTAAGTAAGTGAGAGAAAGTGAGTGGAATCAGAAATACTTATCGTATTCACAGTTTTACTGGTCAGTACTTTTTAGTTTTTGTTGTTTTGGTTTTTTGGCTTTTCAATATGTTGTCGTGGCGAGAAAGGTTTGTTTACATGCATATAATAGAACTGAGATTAGTGAAGATGACAGTGATCATTACGGTTATGAACACTACCTATCAAAAAAGGATCCAGTCTTACATTGCGTTGCCACTGTTGTCATTTGGAAACTTTTAATCATGCATTATGCCTATATTTGTATGGGAGTTTGGATTTTGTTTACAAATTTTTGGATAAACGATTTTTCATCCTAAGTTGATCATTAATGATAGCGCAAGCAAAGACCAAATACCCTGCATCTGAAAATAAGCTTCGAGCTAATATTTCGAAGGTTCAACGTCACGTGGAGTGTTATTACCATCATCTTTATCGTTTCTATGCATCGTTACTGAAATTTGTCAATTTATCTTGTCGTTTCAGTAAAGTTTTACGAGAATTCTTCCCATCTGTGGTTGCTTGAATCAGTGGAAGATATCAAAGATCTCCGCGCACCTGGCTGGGGGCAAATTAAGGGAGGAGTTAGTTTTTCTGGCGATGGCTTGGTGACAGATGGAGTCAACGGTGAGGTGCTACTGAACCATGAGGGAGACACTTGCGCAACAAAGTCTGCTTATGCCAATTGTGATGATCCTGGTTTCACCGTATCGTTGTCATTAAAGCCTTGGTACAAAACCGACGGAGCGCGACAGACTTTTTTCAAATCCCGCGGCAAGTTCATTGTTTATCAGGAAAGAGGGAAGAAATCCTTGATTATCCGTGTGCAGGGTAGTGCTCAGTATTGTCTGAAAGAAATAGCGATGCCTGAAAAAATCTGGTCTCATTTGGCTTTCACGTACAAACCATCTGGGCCAAAAACACTTACAATTTATAGGAACGGGAAAAGAATCGATGAATTTGTCAGAGATGAAGGTTGTGAAATGGACGGGAAGCCAGAGTTTTCTTCGTCTAATATGTCATTGGGCTCTGAAGGAGGAGTGTTCGCCAAGGCTCATTATTTTCTCATTGCCATTTGGAGACAGGTTTTGTCTCAAGAAAGAATAGCACAGATTTATCGCCGCATCCAAGGTGAGAGGATCTCTTTCTACCCCAATAAATACTCTATTTTATTTTTGATATTTCTTTATAATTTGTTTCTTTGTTTTATCTTGGTGCTCTCGAAGAATGCTGATTTTTTGTTTCGAAATAATATGAAATACTATGAATATTAATGGTCACAAGTACTAGTCATGCGAGTAATCTGATAATAATTTTTTACCTGAAAGCACCTGTGAGCAGCAGTGGTAGCCGTGATCGTATAGTGGTTAGTACATTGCGTTGTGGCCGCAATAACCCAGGTTCGAATCCTGGTCACGGCACTTCTTGTTTTTATATATAATACGATTATCATTTTCTGGTCTTTGTTTTCTATTAATTTTTTCATATATTTCCAGCTGCGGTTATGTCTTCCTTCGTTTTGATTTTTGATGTCATGTTTCTTAGTTCTGTCTTCGGTCTTTTCCATCTTTCTTCCCTGTACTGCTTTCAATTTTCGCTTGTGACATTGCATCAAAAACGAGAAAACCATGAAAAAATTAAAAGTTTATTTTCTTCTTCTTTTCCTAATTTCATTTTGATTTATGTAAATTTTTGTGCATTAAAAAGAACATTAAATAGCATAACAAGGAAACAGTCTTTTTTTTTTATCTTTGACTCTCTTTTTCTTAGCCCTGTGGTACTTCATTTCCTACCTACATTGTGGCTTTGGTGAACTGAGTCCTTTCATAACGAAACCTTTAATCCCAGGAATATTTCAAATAAAAGAAAATCAATAGTATTCTGAATAAAAAGAAAAGAAAAGAAAAAAAGAGAGAAATAACACAACAATCATATGCTATCTTAATCATTACTTTGTATGGATCCATCGAGGAAACATGCTTTTTAAGCTTTTAAATTTGTGGAATGAGGCAGTTGGGACGAAAATTTGCTACCTCTATTCTGTCAGCACGAAGTTTTCATTTTAGTAAACCAAAACATGGAAATAAATTATTCCGTGTCTAGCCAATGCCCATTATTAGATTCCTAACCCAAATTTCACTGCAGATTTGGTTCCGCTACGTTGCCGAGTTGTGGCTCGAATAAAAAATCAGCCTTGGAATGAAGATCTTACCTCACCAGAAACAGATCCATACAGATCAATGAAGAATTACATCATAAGCAATGTGAGTTGAACTAAAAACCGCCCCATTCTAAATTAAAGAGCCTCGTACCTCGTGAAAGTGTTGTTACTTAGCAACAATTTGTATGGTTATCTACTCGCTTTTATCAAAAGAATTTAAAGCTAATGCAATCTTGCACATGCCGCTTAGAAAACATTACGTTATGCATAAAAGTGCAACGCAGAAGCTTTCATTTGAATCGTCACACAATGCACGGTTTTCCTATAATTCTATTTAATTCCCTATTTTATTTGTTCATAGGTCACCAGGTTTTATGAGGGAGTCCGGGTTTCTGTTAACGTAAACGAATTTAGGTTCGTATGGCTTCTCTACACACACGTGTGCATGCCATTTACTTATTTGAATAGGTACAACTTTAAATTTTGGCTAGTACAAGGAGGCTGCCGGCTAGGATAGGGTAAACAGGATTAATTCTGTACTCGAGCCAAGTGGCCCTCCAGGTTTCCCTCGCATGAAGCGGCTACTTGGAGCACTACTCCCACTTGGTTGGAATGCTAGTCCAAATTTTGGCGAATAGAAGGGGTCTGCCGGCCAGGATACTGATACTTTTATTTTTCCATGTAGGAACGGTAGCGTGATTGTAGATTTCACCATCGTTTATAACATTAGCGACTACAGATGGATTGAAAAACTTAAACAGAGCATATCATCCACGGGTCTTCTGTACAACATGCCTCTGGAGCTGGAAGAACTTACAGCTGAAAACGGTTAACAGTTGTATTAGTCAACTCAAAATTCCTGTAAAATTTTACTTTAGAGGTAGAAGGTCGAAGTGTGCTAATGTTTTAACGCCTTGGGGCTAACCTGCTCTATTTGTCGCCTCTTATGTCACGAAGCATAGCTTACATTGATATACATTTTGCGGCATTTTAAAATTACAGCTGATGAAAGTGCTTCAACAGACAAAATAAAAAGGAAAGAGATGACAACAGGCCATTGAGTATTAAAAATAACAACTTATTGAACCAAGAAAATGCGAGCAACTTGCTAGCTTGCCATTAGCTATAATAGTGCATCCGATTGGATGAGGTGGTAGAACGAGTGTTTTTGACCAATCCAAGAGCAGTTGAGAGAAACTGATGCAACGCCAGCAACAATAGATTTAAAATAGTTCAAGTAACTACAATTTAAAATAATTTAACTCCGACAGCGATAGTTTGATGCAGAACATTATATCCTTTCGTCAAGACGATATCACTTATAAATCACTTTTCGAAAGCATGAAAGAAGTAGATATTGTGTTCTAAAACTTTTGACTTGGATTACGCTGACTTTTTTCATGGACCGGCACTCAATTCAACGTGGCAGAAATGTGAAGAAATTATAATCAGCAGTATCACTAGCTTTACATTTTCTTTCTTCAGTTCCAGAAGTTGCCCCTACAAATGTAAGCGTGTTTCTTGTGGAAGATACAAGAATTCACATCAGATGGAACAATCTTAGCCTCCCACCGAGTATTTCCGCCATATTCCAGGGCTATAAGGTTTTCATCAGACCAGCGGGAAGCGCAGACGTCATAGTTACCACCGTAAATGACCTCGTTAACTTCGTTACTATAGAAGGACTAGAACCATTGGTAACGTATAACCTAACTGTGGCTGGATACACACAGAGTGGAGTTGGAAGGGAAAGCGAGAGTCTTTCTGTAACCACCACTTTAGGTAGAGTAATAAGTTTGGGGCTACGCTGTGCGCGTTTGAGCTCTGCTATTAATCAAATTATCCTTTCCCAATTATCTTAAATCATTTGTTTCGCTATTTAGATTTCCTTTAAACGTTTGGCCCCTAAGAGTGACTGGCTTCAAATTTCTCCTTTCAATATCACCTTAGAATCAAATATAAGGAATAAGGGAAATGATCACAAATTTTAAAGAAGTTCCTGAGTGTCCAACACATTTTCCCTGTCAAAACCATGGGAAATGTAAGTAGAACAGTGGGGAGAATATGAACACTAATACTACGGTGTAAAGGGTGAACGTGGGGAAGTTGTCGGTATTGTCCACTGTTCTTTATAAATGGTCCTCAAAGATGGCCCATGATCACACTTGGTTGTAGTATTTCGATTCCCTCAGCATGAATGGTCTGAATGTTTCGTGTTCAGGGTGCTCTTTCAATGAACGAAAAAATGTGCTCTGCTCGATATAAAACTCAACATATCCCAAAATACACATGTACTTACCACTTTTTTTTTTTACGAATAGATATGGGGAATACGAGTGACGTTAAATACTTCACAACAGCGGGGCGTAAGTAAACCTGAACTGATCGTATGGGCAGCTCGAATTAGCTCTTTGCGCTGCGAATTAGAATGTCAAAGCCCTGAATTACAAAACATTGCTAAATTTTGTTTCCGCTTGCGTCAGTATAGTTAACAATCCTCGCTCAAACGCGCGTTCAATATGCGATGGTATATAGCCAGGTTCGTTCTCTTCCCCTCTCCCGGCCAACAAACTATATTTCTATGCTGGAAAATAAGATCCTGTCTCCCTCTCCCCTCCCTTTCCTTGAGATTCATTCCCTACTCTTCCGAATGCCTTTAAAAAACATTGATGGGCGCACTGCATCCTTTTGTTAAATGATCTTTCCCTTAAATAATGCAAGGGCGAATATCAAAGGCTGTTTTGAAATCATAAATAATTGACTCCCGAAACTTTTCTTACGCTTCAACTCATGAAATCCCTACTTGTACAGAATGTCAAAGGGAGCATCTCCTGGGGTTCTCTTTGTTAAAGATGGACACCAAGCTCATCAGCCGATAACAGCTACCTCTTTAATCAGGGCAGTTTTGATATACAACGGGGTTTTGATAAAATGAAATAAAAAAACAAGGAGCTCCTTAGAAAGAAATTCAAAAGTAACGGAGAAGCGCAATTATGAAAGAACGTGTATCAGTCATGGTAAAATAGGACATTCAAGCTTTTGGCTGATCTTCTAAAACCTCTAGAATTGAGTTGCTTTACGATAAGGCCTCATTGGTGCGAAGGGTAAGCTAATGTCATTCTCTAGTTTAATATATATCCAGTGCTAGTTTTTTAAAGAACTTATTTATAGATATCGTCATCTGCTTTTTGAAAAATTAGGCCTTGGTATCTATACATTCCCTTTTATAACTTTCTTCCAGTAATGCGCTTTCCACCGATCGATGTGGTATGCCGCAATACCAGTTCCACTTCTATCGAGGTAAAGTGGGAGCCACCGTCTGCCGAAGTCAACAGCCTCGAAATTATTGGTTACGAGTTACATTTCAGGCCTCGCGGCCGTGTATCTGAGCTGTGGAGGACCTTCCGTACATGCAAAAGTATCTTGAATGCCACGGTAACATCATTGGAGAAATTTATGGAATACGACATCAGGGTGGCTACCTTCGACACAAATGAGCGCGGAAATTTTAGCAAAATTGTAAGGTGCTTTACGGATGAGGACGGTGAGTAAATATTTCATTGTTTTGCATATCGGTTCAAGTGACGCGTGTATTGCTTTTTTATCTCCCTTTTTTTGTTCAGTTTATTTTGCCATTGATTATATGCTGGTTTATTCACTCGTTAGCTTCGTCGCCCTTTGGCCGTTTTATTGCATATCATTTTTCTTCGTTCCTTTGTTCCTCCTTTAAAACTTGTTTATTTATTTCTTTCACCGTTTTTTTTTTCTTTCAGTTCCACTTGGTAGCCCTGTTAACATTTCAGCTCAAAACACAAGCTCTACAAGTATAAAAATCAGTTGGAAACCAGTCTCCGAAACTTTACGTCTTGGAATAATCAGCAAATATGTATTCAACATAACAAACTTATTGACAGGTGACCTAAGAACGGTAGTATTTGATGGATCAAGCTTGAGCGGTGAAGTAAGAAATTTGTCCAAGTTTCAAGAATACAGCATCCAAGGAGCTGCAGTTAACAGTAAAGGCCAATCAAATTTCACGAGTGCGATAACATGTCGCACGAGCGAAGATAGTAAGAGTGCTTCATTATTCAGAATCTACTTTAAGGAACCATACCCACTTGGTGACTAATGCGAAGAGAAAAAAAAAATTCCCTCCTAACACAAAATGAACAATAACCACCATGAAGACAGGAGGCTGAGCTCTCTAGCGTTAAAAAAAAAAAAAAAAGGAAAAAACAGTGGGGAGCAAGATATGATCAGTTTTACAAACCATAATCTTCCTCTGACGCCAGAAGTATTTCATTAATCTTAAATGTCCAAAAAAAGAACAAATTTGAATTTCTGACTTCTTTATCTTTAAATTTCAAGCCCCAGACATCCCGCCGGCAAACGTGACCGGGTACAACATAAGTTCTACGTCAATTGCGGTCGAGTTCCAAATCTACTCTGCTGAGCAACTCAACGGAATCATCCGCCATTATGTCTTAAAGATTTTTAAAGCCAATGCAGTGAATTCTACCGTGCGAACAGAGTTCTTTCCCACTCAGACAAAGAGAAAACAAAGAGAAGTCTCCAACACCACTTATAGTGTCAGGGTAACACTGGAGGATTTGGAAGAATACACCATGTATTCCATGCAAGCAGCCTTTTTTACTATCAAAAAAGGACCATATAGTGCTGTTTTCAATGTCTCTACGGATGAAGGAGGTATGATTAACTATGATGAAAATGTACAGTAGCTGTCTCTTGCCGGTACAGTGACACCAATCGAATTATTGTCATTTATTTTATTACTTATCTATTCTTTATCATATGCATTCAACTTCCCAGTTCAAAGCTTTGATGAGTACTATCCTCTCAGACCCTTAGATCCCTTAGAGTGACAATATGTAATAAAATAAATGACAACGAGAATCAGGGAAATGATCACCAACTAAAGAGGTTCTTGATTGTCAAAATGTATAGAGAACAGTATGGACAATATGCATATCGATGTTAAGGTCCGTTTCTTGTTAACAAAAGTCTTCAAAATTAACCCAGCTGTTGAAACATTGTTACCATTCACTACGCTACGTGTTGTCCTCACGCCCTCAACTAATCAAGTAACAAAATAAAACCAACTACATCGTAGTCACCCGCCTTTTCCTACGCTTCACGCAGTCAACTTGTTTTCGCTTATGTTCTCATTGCCTTCTTTTTATGGTGTTATCAGTTATTCTGAAATGCCCTTGTGTTTATTGTGTTTTTGGTTTGACGACACACTATCAAACTGAGCTCTGTATGAACGTGGAGTGGAGGCAAACGGCTCATCGTATAGTGAGGCAAGCATATTCCAACCTAATTTTATTCTCATGTTGTCGCAGTTCTTAAAGCTCCTCCCTATCGATTAACGGCATCCAATAGCAGTTCATCGAGCATCATGGTTCGATGGGAGCTTTTAACGCCAGCAAGTGTTCCTGGGATTTTACTGGGTTATGTGCTGCGGATAGAAAAAGCTGACGATTCAGATACATCAAACTTCACAGTATTTAAAATCGACCCCTTAATCAACCAAAAGAACGTGACAGAGTTAGAAGTTTATACACTGTACATTATATATGTAGCGGGATATACACGGAAAGGAAATGGTTCCTTTCGTGCGGCACAGAGCTGGACAGACGAGGGAGGTCAGTATAGTGCGACTCATAGATGAAATTGTTAGAATGACTGATCTGCTTATTATTGAACTGACAAATTACGGTCGTTTCAGCTACAGTTCGTTTCGCCTACCATCTGTTCGCCTACGTCCTAAACCCCGCACCATGACAATCATTGTATAAAACAGTTGATTCAATTGAAACAAAAATTGATGATATTCGAAAATTATCGCATGAAAATTTGATATCACAACAATGAATTCTTTAGTATAGGCCGCTCAAGTCGCAAGTCTGCACACATAACGCCTTAACTGTTCTCTACATTTTTAATTTATAAAGTCCCACCTCCTTTGGTATAGGTCGCCCGAGTCACAAGTAAACACAAAGCCGTAAACGGTGGTTTATTTCATCTTTATACTCAGTTTTTCTGCGAGGTTCAATAAGGACTTTTAAACAATTCAGTTTTAAAGCGTTGACATATAAATCGTAGGCGAGCTGACATATTGGACGTAGGCGAACAGACGGTAGGCGAAACGACCCGTAGGCGAGACGACCGGTTACCGAACTGACTAGCCCTTTGACTCTTAATTGATGGAGACTCGCTGAATTATTGGCCGATGAACAGACAAACCCGATAAATAACTGATTGAATGATTAGCCACCGACATCCAGTGAGCGAAAATACAGTTACTGATATCTTAGCGACAACACAAATATCGATGGTCATCGCTAACAGGATATTTGAAAAGACAATAAAAATAAAAGAGGTAATTCTGAACGACTTAATTTTTATGTGTAGCCATGACTAAAGTGCACTGTGGCTAAACCAGTCAGAACTTTAAAACTGCACCCCTGAGTGAACCTTATTGAAAAATTTCAGTGCCTCAAGGCCCTCCTAGCAACGTGACAGGAAGTCCTACTGGCACCAACAGCATCAAACTTTCTTGGCTGCCAGTGTCGAAAGAACTTCAGAAGGGCATAATCCGAGGTTACCAGGTAAAGATTTACGATGAAGAGGGAGAATATTTGCGAAATTCTACAATACTCAGCCGTAATCTCTCCGCATCTTTCGCGGGCCTTTACCAATATTCCAACTACAGTCTGAAGGTTCGAGCCTTCACCAGGAAAGGATTTGGTCCTTGGAGTTCATTGATCAATGTTTCCATCGGTGACCCAGGTAAGCATCAATCACAGATTTTCCCGAAAAAGGGGAAGAAAATCATGAAAAAGGGAAAAATTTTCTGGCGTCTCCCCATAAACATTTTTCATAACATCACCACCTCCGAGAAGAGCATATTACTATTTTCACGATAACAATCCGAAAATTCATTTCTTAAGGCTTCAAAAGCGTACAGAAGCTTGGCCAATCTTGGGACGCAGCCAGGGGGATCCTGGAATACCAGTGGACCTCCCTTCCCAATTTGTGAGAAAATGTTTTTTCCAAAGTAGATGACATACAAATTATGCTATCATTCAGCTTTTCGAAAACGCGTGAACTTAAAGAGTGTCGGCGGTATAAATCTAAGACATTTGGCTAACTCTTCTCGCTGCACGGTAACCAGCCCGTTGATACATAAGCAAGAGGATTAGTGCAAGTCTCTTCAAGGAAGGCGAGAGAAAATTTTTATCTGCGACCCTTCCTCCCCCAATCCTCCTCTTTGAGGCTGAAATTGAGCCTAGCTATCTTCTTAGAGGAGCAGACCAGGATACCTGAACGTTTACTCACCTACCTAAGCACTCAGCTTAAAAGAATCCAAATATTTCTGTCTTTCAGCTCCCCAAAAGACTGCCACGGACGTAAAGGCTCTGGGTACGAGCGCCTCCACAATTGACGTAACCTGGAGTCCAATCTCTGGGTTAGATGCGCAATCTGTTCAAGGTTATCGAGTTTTGCACTTCACCAGAGCTTCTCCGAGTCAAAGTAAGGTCACTGCAGTGGGCAGGAAGGACACTCATGTCACTATAACTGGCTTAAGTCCCTTTACTGCGTACGGGGTGCAAATTGCAGCTTTTAGCATAACAGACGGTAATTACACACTGCCAGTTTACGCCCAAACGTGGGAAGGTGGTAAGTATAGTTAAAATTAAATAATTTTGTTGGTCAGAAATGTCGATCAACCCGGTAAAAAGATTACCTTTTAAAACTAAAATCGCACTAATCAACCAGCCCAGAACTCTCACAAAGGATAAAAAAAGGAATGTAAATATATGAAAATAATATATGTGAACTGCAGATAAGGACGTGGATATCAAAGCAATCTTCTTGTGCAGTAGTAAAAATATGGCCTAAAAAAAAATCAGACTTTTACGGAATTTGAACCCATGACCTGTGCTATACCGGTGCATTGCTTTACCAACTGAGCTAGCAAGCCCACTGGGAGCTGGTCACAAAGGCTGTGATCAGTCGGGTTGACGGTCTTTATTATTCTGAAGTGATCCACAGTTGATATCATCACCATTATGATATTATTATTTCATTTGTTATTTTTCGTGCTCAATCGAATTTTATGTTCTTGCCACCCGCACATAAAATTCATATCTTCTTTCCGTCGTGTAATATCCTCCATTTATTGGCTGAGTGGACATTCCCTAATATTTCCCTAGCGGACAGGAGCGATATCCGATCCTGCATGTGTGCCATTAACAATTGCTCTTAAATCAGTTAACAAGTGAACAGTATGGTAGACTTTGGGTTCTAAGCTCGATATGCTACAATGTAGACATATGTTTCTTTAACAGGGTAACGAAAAACGCGTGTAGACAGGTTTAAAAACTTAAAGGTCTCCGCACATCTCCTTTCGAACTTCCAATGAATGACACCCCACTCCGCCTGCAGTCGTTTGGATACTAATTATTTCCGAAATTTCTTCGTAGCCCCCTCAGCACCTCCCTCCAACATCCGCGTGACTGCCTTCCATTCCCAAAGTCTCTTGGTGTCATGGCTCGACGTCCCCACAGAACACCGCAATGGCATAATCAGAGGATACCGCCTGACATATGCCAACGTCAGTAATAGAACTGGCCCAGTGATAACGGAAAGAGCCTACTCAGTGGTTTTGACTCAGTTGAGAAAAAAAACGGAGTACAGAATTTTACTTTGGGCGTTTAACAGTGCTGGAGACGGGGTGTCGGGCTCAGTTGTTGCAAAGACAGGAGAAGATGGTGGGTTTAAAAATCACCACCACCCCCCCCCCTCACCAAAATAATTTTTCTTCTTATAAAGAGTTGAAGAAGTATTTTCACACACACACACACACACACACACACACACACACATATATATATATATATATATATATATATATATATATATGTATGTATATATATATATATATATATATCTCTGTGAGTGTGCTATTCCTATCACTTACTGATATAGAAATGAAACGTAACCCGTCATGCACCTTTCCGTTCTTAGTACCAAGTCGACCGCCTTCAAAAATAATAGCAAAAAACCACACGAGTCTTGCAGAAATTCCCATTTCCTGGGAACCAGTCCCTCAAGAATTCATACACGGTCGTCATGTCGGTTACCGAGTAACTTATCAAGCTGTTTCTATTGGAGACCTGCCCGCGTATTTCGAGCCAGTGATGAGCATCGACGTTGGGAATGAGAACACTTCAATGATACTTCGAGATCTGGAACCACTTGTAGTGTATAAAATAACCGTGGCAGCCATATCGAACCAGGGACCTGGACCCAAGGGTGTCACATTTGGAGGTAGGTGGAGATAGACTTTATATATTTGTTTACCAGTCCCCTTCTGACTAGTAAAACATGGGTAAGGAACTCTGTAATAGACCCATCCCCACCCCCACCCCCTACCTGCCTTTTATGGGTGCAACGTCCATGCAATCAATTCCCCCTCCATCGTTCACTGGTGAGCTCTGACTATGAAGAGAAAGCCACCGCGCTAATCACGCGTGAAATTATACATAGCAAGATTGCACAAACGCCTTTATTTTCGCTTCCTTTGTCTCCATAGAAACATGCCGTTGCCATAAGCATCTAACGACAAACTGGAGAAATTACCCTCCCTATGTCAATCTGATCTCTTTAAGCAGTCCTGGCGTTATCATACCACGCCTTCTCGAAGAAGTAATCAATGAATGCTGTGGCGAGTGCCGTGCACATGGAAAATCAGAACTGGACTTCAGCCGCAGTGGAAAGAATGGGACTTCGGAGCAAAACAGGTCAGAGTATCTTCTGGAAAATATTGATAACCAGACGGATTTTTCCTTTCCGGTTAACGGCTACAGGTTGCAGAACAGTTACAGGGGAGGATTGGGGTATTCACCGTTTGTTGAGTCTGCTGGGGTGGCGTTTCTGACTTTCCAGGATTCCTCTGATGTGAAGCACGCCATGTTTGTAACGCTCATGGCGTGCTGGCCTGTTGTGGTGCTATCTTTGGTGATGGCTTATATTGCGGGGCTGATAATGTGGTTACTGGTGAGTTTTGACTAGTACATAATTTGATTCATATTGACACACATGCAGTGCTCCTTGTAAACGAGAGATAAGATTACAAAATTATTTCAACATATTGCTGCAACACATTTTTTTTCCTATTTTATTTGCATTTATTCAATTGTTTTTTTTTCATATTTTCATTGTCCGTTTTTTTATTTATTTCAAGGATACAAAATCTAATAATCAACATTTCCCTACCTCTTTTATCCACGGAGCCTGGGAAGGAGTGTGGTGGTCGTTCGTATCTATGACAACCGTTGGGTATGTTTCAGATCGACTGGTAATAGGAAATGATATAGTAATTGTTAGCAGGCTCAAATCGTTATATTGTCTAAATTGCATAAATCAAGCCTTTAATTCTATGACTGCATCCGCAATTTTCGTTTTTTATCCGTTGGGTAGTAAGTTAACCATTTAATAAATGTGCATGAAGATAACAGTTGTGACCTTTGGCTGTATTTTAGCGCCACACACAGCTACGTAGTGGTTGCAGATAAATTTACGATATTCAATTTGCATACAGCTAATAATGGCCAACTTTTGAGGGGGCCAAGATCCATGCACACTTTGTTCCCCATACTTGGGAAAGTTTAACTTTACATGTGGTTTAAAGATTGAGCCAAAACTATGTGGGGGTTTTCATGTCTCCCTCGCAGGGAGTTTAGCCTTAGATCTTGCCTACATAAGGTTTACTCAGTTTCCCATGTCCCAACAAATTTAAAGAGAGCCCCAGTGAAATTGTTTTTTTTTCCTTGTAGCTATGGTGACCGTTCCCCAATCGGCCAATTGGGTCGCATTTTTGCTGTGGGTTGGGTGTTGACAGGTCTCGTCATAATCGCAATAACCGTGGCGGCTTTAACAACAGCGCTGACAGAAATAACTGCACATAGCAAAACCACAATATATGGATCCAAGGTAGCTACTACCAGATTTAATAAGTCACCTTGTCACCTGGAGGAGTGGGGGTGAATAATTTATTTGGAAGGATCACACAGTTTTCAGGGGGGACGGGAGGGGATCAATCTTCGCCAACAGAGAATACTAGGGGAACTATGGAAAGTTGATGGCCAATGAGGGGTCACAAATTTCATCATGGCACAACCAAACCCCCTCTTTTCCTCTCTTAGGCGACAACTGTGACGGTCGTTAGTTCATGCAAGAGAAAATTAAATTATGAGACTGTGTCCATTTAAATACCCTTGTTCCACGGATAACTTGTCTCAATATATTTTGCAGAAACAAGGAATGTGCTCTCCGGGGGATGCTAGAGAACTTACAAAATAATGCAAAATCTAGTTTGATATTTCATTAAAATTATGATCTTTTAATTTTAGGTTGGAGCAATTCAAGGTTCTCCTGAATACTATCTTGGAATCAGACGAAATGCGATTTTAAACAAAGGTTTGAGTTAAAATCAATGTTTGGATTAACAAATATTCATTAACTTAGTAATTAGGAACTGCCATAGACTTGTCATATTTTTGACACACGAGACAAATCTTTTTTGATAGTTTTGTTCAAAAAGTTTCAATATAAACTGCCTGAAATGCTGAAAATGAGATTATATATAGTTTCGAATGATTGTTTTAGAGGATGACTCAAGTATTCTTATCAAATCACAGAGCGAAGTGAGCCAAAGTTTGTGTAATCACACGTTATAATTGCTCTCTCGAAACTTAAATAAAAGAAACCAGAGAAATACCCATGATCAACAGGTTGCACGCAGTCTTAATAAAATCTTGATTTGTATCGTCACTACGACCTAGCTAAAAAGAGTCTTATCTTCTCTCTTCAGAGAAAAACTATCACTCATTAGAAGAACTCTCCGACGCTCTCATCAACAGAGAAGTCGAAGGTATCCTAGTAGATACATACGCCGGTGGAATGCGCCAAGATCTCTTTTCTAAGCCTTCAATTCGAGTGACCCAAATCGTTGATTATCAAACCGCGTATGGGGTAGTCATAAGTGGAGATTCGATGCGCCTTAGAAAGTGTTTCCATGGTTACATGCGCTCGCATCAAGCAGAGATCTTTAAATATGTTGACCAACTTGTCGAACCTATAAAGGTAAGTATGAGTCTTAGTTACGTCTTTTACTGGGCTTTATTGAGATGCTTTTTAGCATCCTTTTAATAGCTAGAAAACTGTTACCTGCCCTTAATTAGTAAGCCTAAAAGAGGATGGGATTGCTTTCTAAAAGATAATGACTTCCAACACCATCATCTGCCTTGTCCCGCTTTCTCGCTCAACCGTTATTTCAATCATCCAATGGATATAAGCAACTTTGAAAACGATTTCCTCGTTTAACTGTCTTCATATGAAACCAAAATTTACAATTCTGTTTAAGAAATACTTCGAGGTTTTAGACGGCGATTTTGAAGACGATTTTTGTTCGAAATCAGAAGCCAAAATATGCACAGGAAAGATTCGCAATGCTATAAATGAAATAAAAGGACTCATATCAGCATAATGAAATCCCCCAGCGTTTTCATTTTCTTTTAACGGTAAGCATAATTTCTTTGGCGGTAATGAACAACTTAAATTGTTCTTACGCCACAGGGATCGGGACTGAGCGACAGGGAAGATATTCAAGATATCTCGACTGGTTTGTTTGACAAAGAAAGTGACCTTTATCAAAGCACACTTATCATTATAGCCGCTTGTGCAATAACAGCTGCTGCCCTGGGGCTGCTCTTTGAAGCAATCCGGAGACTACGAGAGCGGAAAAGAGTTCACGCCTGCGGTAAGCGATAACCAATTATACTGATTAGAACACATTTCGATTTCAAATGTTCTGAAACCAAACGCAAAATAATGTTAACTACAGTCGCCAATCATAACAAAAGAAATACCTCAAAGAGAAAATGGGAACTCAAAGTAGATCCATAAAACACTTCGCTAAACGCGAAAGGAGGCGAGAAAGTAATAACTCCTTAACTTTAAAGCTAAAAAAAATGTTTCATAGCTGTTAAACACGGTTAAAACGTTTTTCAATCAACAAAGCTGCTTAGATAGATGTTTTTCGACGTCGAATTTAGCATATTGAAAGGAAAGTTAGTGATTACTCGAATCCTTCGGAAAATTCAGTTTCCCAGTCACCTGTTTCTGATTTTCATTTCGTTAAACTTGGTTGACTTAATATGTTTTGCAAGTATGAATGGGTTGTGAGTCACAATCTATTTTTCTTACTTATTCTCGGTTGAGAGAGAAGGGAGGGAGGGGGGGGGGTGTGTTTCGAAACCAGCTGATTGAAGAGAATACGAAATTATAAATCCAACACAATTTAGATATATCTCCGACGTGCGCTTGGAATAGTGAGCGCTAACGCTTACGATCTTCTTACGCTCCGTGTTTGATTTGAAACCAGGGAAATTTTTTTTTAATGTCAAAAAGAGGCTACTTAGAAAATATCTCCCCTGCCACTCCCTTCAAGACAAAAATCGTTAATAAAGTAACAAAGTTTAGCTCACCGTTCAACGTTGTTTACAGGTTTTTCGACGGTGAAGGAAAAAAATATTGATGAAATGAAGTTACTTACGGAAAAATTCGTTCAACATATGGTAAAAACTCTAACTGAGATGAAAGCAAGACACATGAGAGAGTTACTGACCTTTGCAAAACTTACGCCACAGAGGAAGACCACGAAGTTGAATCGTAAAATGACCGGTTCTGCTACGCTGAGTACCAAAGACGTCGATGATATTTCGACGCTTTAAAGCACATGATGGCTAATATCTCAAGATGTTCAGCTTACCATGCATATATTGATCTAGAATGGAGAAAAGATAAACTAAAGTGTATTACTTGGTAGACGAAAATTTGCTTGGAATAGTTGCAAGCTAATTAAAAATGAGAGTCGAAATTTTTTTCTGCTTCCCTTCCATTCTAACTTCTGCAATGCCCATTTTCACCATCTTCGTTTACATCATCGTTGGGCATAAGCATTACATATTCACATTCCTATCTTCGCAGTATACAGGAAGTTTGTCACCACAGACCTAGATAAACGGCCTAGCCTGTCACTAGTCTGTTATAGCTCAGTGGCAGAGCATCCGAATACTAATCGGAAGGTCGAAGGTTCGAATTCGATTCCTATTCATCCCTGGGGACCCAGGAGATGTGAGTACATTTTAATTCAGGGCGGGAGAGTCCTTGGGGAAATTTTCTTACTGGGGCTCTTTTTCCCTGACTTAAATCGACTTACAACCCTTGAGTCTCGAGGATGACTCGTACAGAGAGTATTCGGAGTTCTTTTTCTCCGAGTATTCCTTTCTCATTAACTAAATAACACCTTTCTTTAGCTTTCATAAAATCAAATTAACTAGCTCTAACAGTAGTCTTGAACGTGATATTCAGTACAACGCAAAGGGGCAAACAACAAAACCTAGTTTGAAAACTGATGTTTCAGCATACATCGAAGATGCTCTTGGAAGAATGTATCGTTACATCGAATTTAGTTATGACGTATTTAATAATCAATATTTCAGGAAAATCGATCTCCTCATTCCTGTTTCTTAGGTATCCACATGTACGGATGTAATTTCTATATATCTTTCGCTTAGAACATTTAAATAAATATCGTTTTCGATAAAACAGAAGGAGAACAGTTGCTAACATAAACGGATTTTGTCCCTCTATTGAAGTAATCCTTTTAAGGTTTTCTGTAGATCATTCCATTGTGAGGAATTGGTAATCAGCGGTGTTCTTACTCCTTTTTAAAGTTATTTCAGGTAGTTATACATTATATGTTTAAAGCAAACAGTGGCGAGAACGATAGATTACCTCTGAGGCTGAAGCTTAATTCAAGAGTAGACTGAGGCTCAACAAAAATCTTTCTCTGTTATTCTTTTATTGACACACTGTCGAAATAAGGAATCGACTCGGTATTTTTTTTTAAACAAGTTCCAACCCCGCGAGTAACACTTACTGGCTAACCCCCGGTTCAAACCATTTACTGTTTTAGCACTTCCGGTTTCAACGGCCCGTCATGAACTTCAAGCTTGCGCAGAATCATGGTCTAGGGGACTCCCCCTTTTATTGCAAACAGAACCTAATACTTAAACAATAGCAGAGTCGGCACGTTTGCTGCTTCTAATTGCAATTTTTCGTTCCATAACATACCTGTCGAGTCTTATTTGGTACTTTATCAGTTATAGTGACTTTTATCAAGACATCTGTCTGGCAGATTGAGGAAGTAAGGTCTTAACACAGTCAAACGTCGCGTCCTTTTCGAATTCCCCTACAAATCTACAGGTATAAAGATCTACAGGTATAAAGAACGTTTCCGTGGTGTGACAGATTTTGAGTATGAGGTAAATATTCGAGCTTCTCCGTTAATATTTTCTCCTATTTATGTTATTAATATGTCCCAAGTTTCTCTGATTTCCGGCACAAAAGACGTTCCTGCATTTAACTGCTTAGAAATCGGATAGCTTTTACTTGAATCTGGCTTGCAGTTTATTGCCGATTCGCTGTACTGATATGCTTAAAGCTTAGCTTACATGTTACAGCTGTCCAATTCACAAAAAGTCGAAAATATAATTTGTATTAACCTCGGAAGGGGTTGAAAGGATTATTCAAAGTGTCGATTTAATGTGGTGATCGCGCTGATGATCGAAACATCAGTAGCGTTTGCAATCCATTTAAGATAAAGCATGATCGTGTTAAGAACTAGCTTTCGTGTAAGGCTTACTTTAAATTGTTTTTGTATTGTCGTTCACGATAGAGCTGTTGTAATTCCGCACGACGTGAGCATGACCGACAGTCAAATGCCCGTCGGTTGCTCGGGGGAAGGGGCGAGGGATATTGAAGCTTCGAATTGTCGGTGCATTGGTCGCCAGGGAGTTAAATGAAATAATAATTCCTAAGCATGCGTTGGATATGAGATGGTAGATAGCCCACGAGGGGTTAATTGGCTTTAATCATCTCATATCCTATAAGCGCGATTGGAATAATTATTTTATTAAAATCACCCTTAAATATAAATGAATCTTCCCAACTTTAGTGTGTAAACTTTATTTCTTTTAAGCCTACACTTGACTTCCAGTTGATATTATTGTTCGAAGCAAGCAATTAAATATATTAATTACCAAAAACTTAATTACTGGTATTTCATATTTGATTGAAATAAATTCACTTATTGAATTAATTCTTCCAAAGGTGAGTTGAGATGGGAAAATTTTCAAGAATTTATCAGCCAATGACTACAGAGGTATATCTTACAATCACTCATTGTCTTGGATTTTTGTGCTCAACTTGGCTAACTGTACTGTTTTTAATAAATGAAGTTTTTAAGGTTTTGATTTCTTTCTGCTATTATTATTGTTTTATTTATTTATTTTTTGTTGTTGTTGGAAAAGTATCCTTTCATTTTTTTCTCTGCTGATGAATTGTAGGACATTGAAGTCATTAATCCCCATTCGAAAATCAACAGTTGTTTTGTATAATGATGTGTCTCTAAGTATATAAACCACAAAGCAAAAATCCAAACAATGTTTGGGACAAACACAGCCTCTATTATTGCAAGATTACTAATTAACTTACATTTTCATAAATACACACTTCCTATATGATATATATGTGCAAATAAGAAAATAATACTCAAACATAATATTAAACTAAAAAACAAAAGGCTGTCTAGAAGAAACCCTGTGAAGATATTATGACAAGCAAAAAAGGTAATAGAGAGTTTGGAGGGAAGACAAATTGCTTCTAAGAATGCAAATGTTGTTTGTGTGTATCCCTTGCGAACTGAATTCCCAGTTTTCTGGGAATTCCTAGGAATTCCTAGGAATTCCTAGGAATTCTCAAAAATTCCCAATTATGCAAATGACCCTTGCAAACCGAATTCCCAGTTTTCTGGGAATTTCTGGGAATTCCTAGGAATTCCTAAAAATTCCTAGGAATTCCTAGGAATTCCTAGGAATTCTCAAAAATTCCCAACTATGCAAATTAACTCTGATTTAAAAAGCTTGGAATTACTGGGAATTTCTGGGAAAGGAAGACGCCAGTTTTGTGAGGACTTGGAATCCCTAGGAATTACTAGGAATTCTCAGCTTTATTTGAAGCAATTTTAATACCCTGAGGTCCACATAAATTCTAAGAAATTCTCAATACCTTGAATGTGAAGGTTTTAAGAAAAAGAGTAATTTCAGAGGCTTAAAACTTTGGCTCAATAAAAGGTATGCTATACAAAACTTACCAAGAGATATACATACATGTACATGTTTATAACTTAAAGATCATGAAATTTATTACTCAAACTAAGTTTTAGTAAATCTTGACATTAATATGGATTTTCTCATGAACCAGCTGTCAGTTATGTTAAATGGAAATTGCCAACTTCCACAACAATTAACAATAATTACATTGTTATCTTACTTCCCTAACCTACATTACTGGTTGCCTTTGTTAGAAAACCTTGGAACAGTCAAGCTCAGTTGCCTCAAACGCTGTCAGAGACTTTTTGTTGACAATACTTTTAGTAGAAATTTCATGCCTTAGACAAACAAATTCAACACCTAATTAATCTTTCTTTTTTCATGATTGTTGTTGCTGCTTTTTTTTCAGTTTTTTGCTCTATTTTCATGACTAATTGCTGTAATTTGTTTTGCTGTTTTTATTCTTACAAAATATTTTTGTAAGAAAAGGGGAACATTGACTACCTCTGTCCTGTCTGCATGCCAAATGTTTGCAAAGTGTGTGGATGATCCACAAGTATTGGAACTCTTACAAAAATGTTTTGTATATGTTCCAATACTTGTGGATCATCCACACACTTTGCAAACATTTGGCATGCAGACAAGACAAAGGTAGTCAATGTTCAATTTACTTTATTTGAAACTCTGATCTGAAAATATTTGTCAACAAGACTTGTTAGTAGTGAGAAGTACCAACCAAGTTTCCTTTCATAACTTAATTTCTTAAATGTCCCAATCACTGGATCTCCCAAAAAAATATTACATCTTTTTATTTTTGGTGCAAATTACAAGTCCTTCTTTATATAAAAATGAAAAGTGATAGTCACACTTCAATAATAACAGCTCTTAAGTTTACTTGTTGTTCTTCTCTGTCTGTCAGCTATCAACAAGATTGTTTTATACTTCGGGCAGTGCATAACTATTTGTGGACCAGAGTTCCAACGCACCTCTGTAATTGCATATAGCTACTCCTGTCTCTTGTACAAATGTTTCTCCTTTGTAAGACGCACTCTACTCTGTTGTCAATACTGCTTTAAGTTCATTGGAAACGACTGACTGAGGAATCGAGATGGCGGTGTTGGAACGTGTTGCTGAACGCTTGCTACGGTCAAGCTTTGTAGATTTAGGTACTGGTACACTGGGATCATCTATGTATCTCTTATACTTCCGAATGTGGTATCCTTCTTTTATAAGTATGAGGGTAAAAGACGATTTGTAGTCGCATTCAAAACTGTGATTGGCTTGTGTTATTTCTCACCTTGGCCATTAACACAACTCAAGTGAGTTTCGAGTCTTTGTTTCCTCGACAACTTTCGGCCACAAATCGTGCATTTGTAATACGATCGATTCTTTTCGATTATTTCTACATAGAGTGAGCTCACATCTTTATTTGTATCACCAAGCTATCCATCTTCTAGAAGCAGAGAACCGGTCGGAGAGGTCAGAATAAAGTTAGGCGCTTCTCTTAACACTGCAATCGGCAAGCCAGCGGATTCACTTTGCTAGCCAATGACAAGTCCTAAAAGATCCACGTGATCATGCCCGTGATCGGAAACAAAGAAGACTCCATTTGGCGCTCATCTTTGAATGTACTTTGGATCGGTTGATCGCTTTTCTCAACTGTTTTGCTTAATATAACATTTCTAAAGATAGCTTTTATTGTGGTTCAATGGGAAAACGAGAATAGCGTGAGTGTTGTAAAAGAAAAGAAAGTCGTTGGCGCCGTGGAGTTAAAAGAAGGGACAACAGTTGACATATTGACTGGTACAAACAAGGGTCGAGTGGCCATCTGTAAAGCTACGATTTTGAAAGTTTGTGGTGAGTAAAAATTGCGATATTCGTTACGTGATCAAAATCTTATAAAAGAATAGATGTAGCGGGTTGAATTAAGCTTACGTAACGCTCGGCGCAACTGAAACTAGAATAATTCTGAGAATCGAATCGGTCACTTGCATGCCGCAGTTTCTTAAGCTTATGCTTTATAATGAAATAAACCTATCAGTAAGGTTTCAAGATTCCTCTAGTCACGTTTGGGAACATTCAAGATTCATAATAGGAACTGTTATTAAACAAACCTTAGTACATAAAGAAGCCCTCCTTGGTAAAAACAAAATAATGTATTCAGCCCTTTTTTAGTAAAATCCATGAGAGAGATGTACTAACTCCAATATAAAAGTCACTCAATATAACAGAGATTTCTCAATTTGAGAATCCAATGAATGCCCTTTTCCTCATAGCCATCTTAAAAGCCTGGTCTGAGCTTTAAATATACATATTTTAATATATTATTTTTTTTCAAATTCAGATGTCAAGGAATCCAGATACAAAATGGTCAAGGTTCTTGTTGACAACCTCATTCAAGGCCAACTCATTGTGAGCCCAGGAAAAAAAATACAAACAGTACAAACAGCAGCTAAGTTTGCAGTTTAGGATAACTTTATTCTAATATATTGTTACAGTTACAACAAGATTTAAATCAAAAAATCAATTTTATTGGTCTGTAATTAGCCCCTTCACTCCCAAGAGTGCTTGGTTTTCAAATATAACTTAAGATATTGTATTTTATGGGAAAGAATCAACAGATTTTATTCACAATTTGTGTCAAACCAAATTTAATGATTGATTAGAACTATTTTATATGAATAGCTGTAATTGAGGATTAATCCGTATGAAGTTTTCAAGAAAAGAAAAATAAATCAAATCCCATCCTAATATTACCACACATTGATGTTATTTAATCAAAAATATTTTACATGTAAGCCTTAATTAAGCTTCTAAATAAATTTCATTGAATACTTGAATTTTAGCTGGGTTTTTTTTAATTTAAAGTATTTATTTTATATCATTAGCCTCAAATTTTTGCTTAAAATTCCCAGTAATTCTTAAACATTCCCAAAAATTCCCAGAAATTCCCAAAAATTCCCAGAAATTCCTAGAAATTTTTTAGATTTACAGCTTTTCAGGGAAAGTCGTTGGTTCTCTGAGTTGGAATTCCTAGGAATTCCAAGTCCTGTTGGCTATAAACTTGGAATTTCTGGGAATTTCTGGGAATTTCTGGGAATTTCTAGGAATTTCTAGGTTTTTAGAACCAGAGTTGTTATGGTTGGGAATTCCTAGGAATTCCTAGGAATTCCCAGTCCGAATTTACCGTGAAAATTCACACCTTTATTCCTAGGAATTCCTAGGAAAATCCTAGGAATTCCTAGGAATTCCAAAAGCCATTTCGCAAGGGTATGTGCTAACAAACTGGGCCATTGATCTAGGTTGTTGGTTCAAATCCCATTGAGGCCTGAATTTTATTTTTTTGCCTTATTTTCACCACTGCTTAAGTGGTGTTCATGACTGTGAAGATTGCTGTCATATTTACATCCATGATCAAGCTTACTATTTAGCAATAGCTGAATGCATATGTGTGATGTAACTCTCAGCAGTTTTTGTGGTCAGATTTACTCACCATTTGCTCAACCAGTAGTGGTTGAGATTTACTGATCATTCAGTGATCGATCATGTAGTAATTGAGATGCTGAATTAAACCTTTTGTGTTGTGCAATCTTGCCTATTTTGTGCCTCGACATTATTTCAATAACTTAACATGACATCATTGTACTTTTACTTGCAATATGGAACTTAACTAGTAGGGTAGGTCTGTTGATGCTAAATTGCTTGTACTTAATAAGCAAGCTTGACCACAATAGGCCATTTTACAGTTGTGTACTTTGATTTGATTTGGAGTGAGGCTAAAGGTAACCTTGTAGTGATAGAAACCAGTATCTAATTAGCATAATAACATGGCAGTTTCCATTTGAAAAGCAGCAAGATTTGTATCATAACAAGATCACCCTAAGCCTCACTCCTGTTAAAAGGCTCAGCAACCATTAGCCCACAGCTGTAAAATGGACTATTACAATGCAAAACTGTCCTTGTACCAAATTACTATTTTCATAATTTAAAAGAACATCACCCTATAATGGGTGATATTTCACATAAACTTAAGCTTGCAACATGAGATCTCACCTCAGCCTTATAGTATAGATTATTTAAATTTTTGCTGTAAACTATGAACTTGCTCCACACCATTGTTGAACTTTTGCCCATATCAGTCAAGAATGTATTTCATAAATCTTAAAATTTAATTGAATTTTGTTTGATAAATTATCTATCCTTAATTCTAGTGAATTGATCTTTTTTTAAAATAATTGTTTTGCTCCTTTCTCAGTCCATCAGATTGTTGTTATGGGTAAAATTGAATGTATCTTTTCCAATCTTAGAGGAAATTAGAGATACTAATAATAAGGTACTTAAATTAACTAATAGTATGTATTTAAGTTATTGAAATAATATTGAGGCACAAAATAGGCAAGATTGCACAACACAAAAGGTTTAATTGAGCATCTCAATTACTACATGATTGATCACTGAATGGTCAGTAAATCTCAATTGCTACTGGTTGAGCCAATTAGAGCTAATAGTAATTAACTATAATTGAGCAAATTTTTGCCACCTTTCTCTTTCTTCAGGCCAGAATAATGTAAAACAGAAACTTAAATGAACAGTAAGAAGCATCCTCTCAGGTTTGCAATGGCTATGGAAAGAAATCTAATCACAGTTCCATGTGAAAATGAGGACAGACCTGAAAAGGAAGATGCCCTGGACTTTGACGAGGACACCCTGCAAGGTACTCAGTCCTTGTCACAGTTAACCTTCAGATATCAATTCCATTGGGGAATTACTTTGAGACACAGAAAAGGATTTAAGACCATGCAAGCACTCAAAAGAATATTTGGGACAGTTCTTCACCCTTTGTACCCTAACATTGATGTGCAAGTTCCCTATACTGTTCTAAATGGTCCTTCCCTATAGTACTTAAAAGCAGAATTTGTTGAACAATCAAGAGCTTCTTGAGTTCACATTCATTCCTATAATTCTCATGACTTATTTAACGTTTGATAGAGGTTAAAGGGCCAATGCTCACTTTAATTAGTTGGCTAAATAAGTATAATTAAGGCCTTGAGTTGTCACCTGGATATCTGTTTTAAGAACTGTCTGCCTCCCCTTTTTGCATTAACTGGTCTACTCTTTTCCCCCAAACTCAGAAGACTCAAATTAAAGTCTCTTGTCAAGGTTTTGTTTGAGTAATTTAGTTTCTGATCTTTGTTCTTTACCCAATTTGTGAGAAGGTGAAAACTTTTACATGAATAAACTACCCACAGAACAAACCAGATGTCAAGACATTGACATAAGTCTTTGCTTATTTTTTATTTATTTTTTGCAGCCATCGCTGATGTTCATAGGAACCAGGGTAACGAGGCCTTCAAG
This sequence comes from Pocillopora damicornis, assembly GCF_964200805.1. Lineage (NCBI taxonomy): Eukaryota > Metazoa > Cnidaria > Anthozoa > Scleractinia > Pocilloporidae > Pocillopora > Pocillopora damicornis. The sequence continues at coordinate 12,833,193 of NC_142683.1, read as the reverse complement.
AAAGGAGATTTCCTCAATGCTATCCACTTCTACATGGAAGGAATCAAGGTTGAATGCAATGACAAAGAACTACAAGCCAAGCTGTATAACAACAGGGCAATTTCACATTTCAAACTAGGTAAGAAGCTTAAATACACAGTTTTTTAGGGATTTAGTGGTTTCTATAATCAGGAATTAGTTCAAAAATAAGGTTTTTCAAAACAAATTACACTAGGATTGAGCCCTCAAATATGCATAGCAGTATGGTTACTTAATTCTTATCATGGCTCAAATCAATGAGTGCAGATGCACCACATTAGTACATTTTTAACAATTACCTTACATTTTTTGGGTTTACTTAACCTAAATAGCAATATTTATTTAAAAACAGGAAATTATCAGGATTCACTGAGTGACGCAGAAGCTGCCACTAAGTTACAGCCAACATTCCTCAAGGCAATTGCTTCAAGTTTTAAAAGACTGTTTTCACTCAACATGTATGTATTCAAAGGATGTTTGTAGCTAACCAATATCAATTTTGGTCTCTGTTTCTCTTCTTGGGCACTAATGAAAACATCATGTTGCCTACAGGAGCCACTGTCTGTGTTGAACTGAAGAAATTTGAAGAGGCCATCACTTGGTGTGATAAGGGATTAGCTGTATCCTTTGAAAAATCTTCAGTTCAATTTCTTGAGTAAACAAAGAGTCTTAATTTTCGACCTGACTTCTTATGGCAGAAAATACGAAATAGGGAATTACCGTAGTCTCTCAGTTATAAGGCGCACGGTTTTTACATGTGTCTTTTGGTGGCAAGTTAACGCTAAAATTGGGGTGCGTCTCATAGCGGAGTATCTTCGCGCAACAAAATATATCAAAAGATAACAATTTTAGCAGCTAAACAAGAAAGGAAAAGGACACTAAATGTTAATCATTGACTTTTCTTAGATTTGGTGGTTCTGAAAAGAATCGGGTGGCTCTAAAAAGAGCCGTTGAGTATGTTCGAAAAGAATCGTTTTTCCTGTTCGCTGTCTGTGTCGAACTCGTTCTCGTGTTCGTCGTCTTCCTCTCCTAAAGCTACAGCGGTGGTTTTAACAATATGTGTAAGATATAAATCTATTTTGTTCCTTAAAATTCGAACCAAAGAGAGGTTTATATACCCAATTAAGAAGCCCAACAAGTCACCGCGCTGACCTCTCGTCTCTGATGTGACCGTTGATTTTAAAAGCTGATATTGATTAAGTATACAGTAAGTACGAAAAGAAGATATTCTTAGATAAATTAGATTTTAGGATTATGTTTTCTAACTATTTATGTTAAGACAGGGTAATTTTCATGCTTATAGTTCCTATTCAGCTTTTCATTTTATTTTTTTCTGTTCAACAGTGCGTATTTCAATGAAATATTTTTGTTTGAAATAGTTGTTTACCTCATGTCTGTTAAATGTTTCTTATACACCTTAACGTAAAGAAGATCGACTACAATAACAAGATCCTGTTGACGTTAAAAACCCAGTCTGTCAAAGAACTAGCGGGAGAGTTCGTGGACGAAAAAGATCACGGTGGCCCTGATATTGCCTTCAACAGTTCAGGTGATATCGAGAAAGTCTTTAACAATTATCATGTAAATCTTAAAATTGCAAAAGAACGAGAAGACAAGGCTGGGGAAGGATACGCCTATGGGAGCCTCGGAAATGCTTTCGAACAAGTGGGAGATTTAAAAAAAGCTCTCTACTACTACAATATGTGTCTTCATATTGCAAAAGAAGTTGGAGACACGCCTTTGAAGGGTAAAGCTTGTGGCGGTCTCGGCAATACTTATCAAAAGCTGGGTGATTTCAAAAAAGCCGTAGAGTACCACAATTTGTGTCTTAAATTGTTTAAGGAAATGGGAGATGAGCGCAACGAGGGTGGTGCTTACAGCAATCTTGGAATTGCTTATAGATGTCTTGGTGATTTAAGAAAAGCCATAGACTACCACACTCTTCATCTTGAAATTGCCAAAAAAGTAGGAGACAGGCATAGTGAGGGTAGAGCTTACGGCAACCTTGGCAATGCTTATCACAATCTAGGTGATGTCAAAAACGCAGTAGAGTACCATAACCTCCATCTTGAAATATGTAAAGAAGTAGGCGATAAGCATGGGGAAGGTTGTGCTTATGGTAGCCTTGGTATTGCCTACGACAGTGTGGGAGATTTCAAAAAGGCTTTGAATTACCACAACCTTCATCTTGAAATTACCAAAGAAATAGGAGACAAACATGGGGAAGGAAATGCTTATGGAAATCTCGGCATTTCTTATTTCAGTCTGAGCGATATGAATAAAGCTATACACTGCCTCGAACTATGTATTGAAATTAGTAAAGAAGTAGGAGACAAGCATACGGAGGGCTCTGCTTATGGCAATCTCGGCAATGCTTATAAACGACTGGGAAATTTCAAAAAAGCCACACAGTATCACAACCTACATCTTGAAATTGCTAAAGATGTAGGAAATAAGCATCAGGAGGGTAGTGCTTATGGCAATCTTGGCAATGCATATGAATGTCTAGGGGATATGAAAAAGGCCATACAGTACCATAACCTAGATCTTAATGTTATGAAGGAAGTAGGAAACAAGCTTGGGGAGGCTAGTGCTTATGGAAATCTAAGCACTTCCTATAAGGGTCTGGGAGATTTCAGAAAAGCCATAGAGTACCAAAACCTACATCTCGATATTTGTAAGGAAGTAGGAGATAAGCATGGGGAAGGTGGCGCTTATGGCAATCTTGGCTCTGCTTATAAGAGTCTGGGAGATTTTAAAAAAGCCATAGAGTACCACGACTTACATCTTAAAATAACCGAAGAAATAGGAGACAAGCATGGTGAGGGTATAGCTTATGGCAATCTTGGTAGTGCTTATCAAAGTCTAGGGGATTCCAAAAAAGCTGTTGTGTACCACAAGTTACATCTTGATATTACTAAAGAGATAGGAAACAAGGATGGCGAGGGGGGTGCCTATGGTAGTCTTGGCATTGCTTATTTTAGTATGGGCGATCTCCAAAACGCTATAGAGTTCCATAAACTACATCTTGAAATTACCACTGAGCTTGGAGACAAACGTGGAGAGGGTGAAGCTTATTGCAATCTTGGCAATGTGTATCTCAGTTTGGGAGATTTCACAAAGGCTATAGAGTACCACAACCTTTTTCTTGAAATAACTAAAGAAATAGGGGACAGGCATGGGGAGGGTAAATCTTACGGCAGCCTTGCAAATGATTATCTAGCTTTGGGCGATCTGATGAAGGCCATAGACTTTTGCAATCGACAGCTCAACATTGCCAAAGAAGTCGGGGACAAATCATTAGAGGGAGCAGCCTACTGTTTATTAGCTTCCATTTTCGAATCTCAGGGCCGACTGCCAAAAGCCGTTGAAAATTACAAAGCCAGTATAGCGCTCTACGATGCTATGAGAAGCCTTCTCAAATCGAAGGATGAGTGGAAAGTTAATTTTAGAAATAAAGCTCAGATAGCTTATACGGGCTTTTGGAGAGCACTCGTGAAACAAGGTAATATAAACGAGTCCTTGTTTGCTGCGGAGAAAGGAAGAGCACAAGCTCTGATTGACCTCATGGAATACAGTTTTTATGATGGGGTAGGCCCGTCTGAAGAAGGTAATAACGATTTAGCAGTTTTAAAGAACCCTGCCGAAGAAGAAGATGAACTTTTGGAACTTTTAAGTTACCTTCCATTAAACACTGTTTTTCAGGCAGTAGACTATCCTGACGTTAGTCTCTGGGTAATCCTTCAAGGAAAAGAAATTCACTTCAAACAAAGCAACGTAGAACGCACGGTTTCAGAGAATGGTGGTCCTTCCCAGTCCTTTAAGGCTGTCATCCTAAATGCTTATGCAGCAATTGGTGTTAATGTAGATATAGCATGCGAGGATCGATCTTTGAATGCTGTGAGAGAAAGCCACTCAAAAGAGAACGAGAGGACTGAGGAGGAAAGCCCTCAACCTTCTGCCCAACAAGAAGATTGTTTGAGCACTTTGTATAACCTCATTATTCAACCAATCACTGATCTGGTTCAAGGCGATGAGCTAGTCATTGTTCCCGATGGACCCTTTTGGCTTGCTCCTTACGCTGCATTCAAGGATGCTGATTCCAAATACTTGTGTGAATCGTTCAGAATCCGACTTGCTCCATCTCTGACAAGTCTCAGACTCATTGCCAAGTGTCCAGATGATTACCACAGTAGAACTGGTGCGCTGCTTGTTGGAGATCCGTGGGTAACAGACATTCCATGGACTTACCCCAATGGAGAAAAAATCTTCAAGCAGCTCCCGTTTGCTGAAAAGGAAGTAGAAATGATCGGTGAGATTCTGAATGTCACACCAATCACTAGGAGACAGGCAACGAAGCGTGAGGTGTTGAAAAGACTCAGTTCTGTTGCTTTAGTTCACTTTGCAGCCCATGGGAGCATGGATACTGGCGAAATTGCTCTAACACCTGACCCAGAGAGATTATCCTCGCAAATCACCAAGGAAGATTTCGTTTTGACAATTGCAGAGGTGATGAACGCTCAACTTCGCGCCAAACTTGTTGTACTCAGTTGCTGTCACAGTGGTCGGGGCGAAATCAAGGCTGAAGGTGTAGTCGGCATAGCGCGCGCCTTTATGGGTGCTGGAGCTCGATCTGTTCTGGTGTCCCTGTGGGCGATTGATGACAAGGCTACTTTTGAGTTCATGAAATGCTTCTATCATCACCTTACGCAAGGAAAACGTTCAAGCGAATCTCTACACCTGGCCACGAAGAGTCTGAGGGAATCCGAGAATTTCAATAAAATCAAATTCTGGGCTCCGTTTTTGCTGATCGGCGATGACGTCACTTCCGAGTTCAGTGCATTGGAATGAGGAAATTTTGAATTGAAATCGCTGGTCGTTGAAACTGGAGACCTTCCAAATCGGCGGACTCAAAGGCGTGTAATATATAGTTTTTTTTCCTGTATTCACATTTTGTTTATTGTACTCACTACTTGTCAAAGCTTTAGTGTTTAACTTATAGTAATTTGATCGTGTCAATAAGACATTTATCCTTAATGTTGTGAAGAAATAAAGAAAGACCAACTCTGTGGACCAGTGGAAGTGTAACTATTTTTTGTTTGCTTTTTTACTTGCTTGCCAAGATTGCAAAATGTACCATGGCTCCTCTACCATGTCACTGACGATGTCTGTCACCAAAGAGACAGTCCACTCCTTTCCTCATTTTCTTCTTTTATAATTATGCATTACTAGGAATTTGGTCACCTTGCTTTTATTATTACTTTAGGGCCTCAGATTTTTCCCAAGCGAAGGAAAGATCCGCCATTTTTAAGAAAAGGGGCCGTGCACTAAACCTTGATGATTTCTCTCTATAGCACGTATGAATGACGTTTTCATATAAAGTGGTATTATCTTGTCAAATGGTGGGTTGTTGCTTTTTTTTTTTTAAGTAGAATCTAGTCCTTGTAAATTGATTCTTATTCTGTCATTGTCGAGATTGCCATTCTAAGATTTATTTGAGGAACTAACTACCACTGTTAATGTGACCGCATCTCAGACTTGTTAGATTCACTTAAATGAAAAGTATTGAAAATACAGAGAGTAAAATCTTAGAAACGAACACAATGACTATTAATTGCCTAGTGAGAAGACGAGAGAAATATTTCTCAAGCGTATTTACATTCTATTAAGGCTTGCCTAAGAGTTCATTTATATTCGATTTACTGGGCTATATTTTTTCCGATCCGATAAAGTATTGTGAGTAGTGATACCGTAGAAAAAAAAATTGTTACAGTTCCGAGGGATATTAGCTGTTTCGTTCAACCAAAAGGGGTTTGAAAATTTTAAATGTTTAATCAAAAACTCACTCATTCACAGTGAAGGTTTGAGAAAAAACTAAAGCAAAAGGATATAGGGCTTCTATCTATCTTTCAAGATACATAGATCCTGTTAAAAAAAAATTGTGCTTAAAGCCTGCCCAAGTATAATTTTAGAAATTCTGAATGTATCTTATTCAGATTTTAGGTTTTATGTTACACTGAGATGCAGGGGCCACGATGTGCAGGTAGGCCTGTTCTGTGGTCTAAAGTTTCAGATTTGCTGTATCCCGGCTGTTTGAGGGGAAATAATCTTAATATCAATCTCAACTTTGCATATTTTAGTAACTAGCATTTGTGTTTCTCTTGTAGTTAGTCTACCTTGTGTAAGTTTGACTATTATGTGACGTAGGATTTGGCAAATAAGCCTGGAGAGTTTAAACTAATTAAGCTTGTTTAACGTCACTGTATTAACGTGTAAAGTTGGATTTTCTTGGAATAATACTCAGTACAACTGCACAGTATATCAGTCATAGCTTTCGATTAACCCTTTTACTCCCGGGATCTCAATAGAAACTCTCTTCTCGTTTGATTAGAAATCGTTTGTGTTGCTATATTTATCAAACTAATATGCCCTAGTTAACATACATGAATACACCCATACACATATACATTCATATAACATATATATATATATATATATATATATATATATATATATATATATATATATGATCGCGTAAACGTGAAACTTAGAGTCAGAAAAGTCTCATTGATTTCTCCAACTTTCAGATATATAAATATATATATATATATATATATGTATGTATGTATGTATGTATGTATGCGTGTATGGGTGTATGCATGTATGCATGCATGTATGCATGCATGTATGCATGCATGTATGCATGCATGTATGCATGTATGTATGTATGTATGTAGGGAGGGAGTGAAAGGGTTCATCTTAGTTTCTTTATTAAGGGATTAGTCTTAGTGCAAGTGATTGCAGTTTCATGTTTTACTTAATTCTTTAGTTTAGTTACATTATACAACTCTCCTGATTATAACAGTTGTCTGATAATTTTGGTGTCTTAACAAATATACTGTCATTGTATTATTCTAATGATGCACAATAAATGGATTTAGAGAGAAAAAATCTTGAATGACTCCTACTGAGGAGGTGATAAAGTCCAGAGGCCTTAAAGCGCTAAGAGGTGCCACGAACTTCTTAGCCATGTTACGAATGCTCTACACCTGTTACCGCAATATTTTTTCGGTGGAGTGAGATGTGTGACGGAGGGGATTTGACAGAAACTTTCCTGAAAACTGCAACCTTATCTGTTTTAGTTTGGGCCTATCCCCGCGAAATGAAAACAAACAACGTAAATTTTAAAAAATACCGTAATTTTGCCTCTCTAGTGTTAATATAGAGGCAAAATATTGTCGTTCCTTCTCCTTTGTGCTTGTAAAATTTCTCGTTTGTTAGAAACATGCGCATTCATTTTGCCTCCGTGACGACATCCGTCTTTCGAGCTTGCGCTGTAACACACAGCATCATGGCCACTCACACGAGCAAATCGTTATGGAACTCGTATTTTTCCTTAAGTTTCAAGCTGATGGCTTCCTAAGAAATAGTTGCACCGAGACCTTCGTTGATTCTGGTCAATTGTTCAACTTTGAATTTATTTCAAGTTTTTCAGCCAACACTTCACGATTAACTGCTGTTAACTTCCGCAAAATACCTGGGGCCTATGTATAAGTATTTTAAAGGTTGAACTACGATCAAAAAGATCGAAAGATAACACAGCCTTCCCGTTCGCCATTCCTGTTCTCCATAAAACCGGAAGTTTTCCTTATAACTGAATTGTTTCCGGTTTCGTGACGCCCTGTTCGAATGTTCTTATCTTACCCTATTAAAATTTGAGAATTTTTCAAAAGTCTTTCCTAGCCATCTTTCGGTAATCAAGCACTGGCTAGTTTCTTTAAGTGCCTGTCGTCTATCTGCCTCGTATTTCTGTCGTTTCATTTCCCATTCGCGATAATGAAGCCATCGAAAAGAGGTCGTCCTGCAGGGATGGAGGGCTGCCAAATTATATGGCTCACTAAATAAATTTTTAGAAGCATGGAATGAGCGAAAGACAGCTTTAGAATTTGGCAAATAAACGAACAGCAAGTTCGCTGAGGCCCTGCTACACAGTATTTCGGATAAAATTAAAAAAGATAGCTCCTCTCTGCACTTATGTGGCCGTCAGACGGGGAAACGTTTACAATCAAACACACGCCTAATCCCATATAATTTTTGAGTGACCTTTCTCTCCCGGTGAAATAAAATTCAGAGATTCTTTTCTACAAAATTTAATCTCGGCAATGACACGAATAAAAACTCAAGCATTCGAACATCTCCGTCTCTCTGCGATGCGTTTGGACGTCCAGGGTCGATTCCATGTTAAACCTTTCGCTTTCGTATACTTTTGTGTCTGAGTAAGATATTGTATCATGTTACAATAAACAGTTGCTGTTGTCCTGTCTTACAAATTCTTCTATTTTGTCTTCGCTTCTGCTCCACAGACAGGAAACGTCGTCAATATACCTTTTCCAAACTAGCGGTTAAGTTCTACTCTAGGTTATAATACCCTTTTTTTGTTTTTCCATGAAAATGGTGGCAAAGGTAACTGCCGTTGTGGTATTCTTTGCCGCTTCGTGGGTTTGTGAGAGAAGGTTTTGAGCTCCCCGAAAATAACACTAACAACGGCGCGCAAAACACACTGACTGAGGGTGGCCCTTAAATCGTTTTAATCAATTCTGATTAGCTAAAGAGAACTTTTGGGAAATAACTAATTAGCCGGCGTGAAAGTCTTTTTCTTAGCCGAGCAAGAGAGCTTAACTTCTCTAAGTAAGAACGGAAAAGGATGCTACACATGAGGAAATAGAAAGGGGACGATTCAATATAAAAATTGTCTCAAGAGGAGGCCGTCGATTTCAAATTCTTTCATAATTAGACGGACCCATCCAAAGTAAGAGGCTAACAAAAAAAAATGGATTCAGGATCAAACAAGGATAGAGAATTGGGTTGAAGACCTCGAATTATAATCTTGAAAAATTTTAACTATAATTTTCGGATGGAAAACCTTGAGCGTCACACGTCATAACATGACAAGTTTGAGAGTACAAAAGAAGGCTTGGAGTGATTACAAGGGGCGGCATCTCATTATCATTGAAAACATACCAATACTTCATGAGCGAACTGGAGCAGTTCAAAGGATGTGCTGTTCATCTAACGATATGCAAGAAATTTAAACTAACCAAGATTTCAAGGGGTTGGTAAGGCGAGAAGAGACAAAAATGGGTGAATTTGATGAAGTAAATGTCATCGTGCTATCGTTCCGCTACCATTACGTCAAGAGCTTTAAAGTGAAAACATGGTAGTTTATCCTGTGTGGGGACATAATTATCTTAAGCTAGGAAATCGACGCCTCATTAGTCTTTTTATTGTATTGTTTGCAGCACCCGAGGGCAAAATGAAGCGAATCCTGTGCTCTGTTTGGATGGGCCCCTCTTTGCATTCGTGATGCCTGCTTAGATCCCGCGCAAGAAAAAAGAAATAATTCCTTCGTGAAAGCACCGTTCGGGAGTTTGTGCGGCTTCTTATCAATTTCAACTGAGATTTGGGACGTTGAATCATCGTCGTTTATTGTAAACCAATCAAATCAACTTATTTTTAAAGTTTTCGAATGAAGAACGAGCAAGCGTCAGTATAGTTACATCTCTTTCCCAACACTAGGAAGGAAAAGAGGCATGGCTCGTTCTTGATTCTTATTGGAGCGAATTATTTTTGCCCTACATTAAATACGTTATTGACTACGCTTGTTCGGTCAAGATGGATTGATATTGCCTCGTTCTATTGTGTGTCTTTGATAACCGATAATTTGTCTCGGTCCATGAAGACACAAAAAAGATTGAACTCGGCCATATCCAACCACTTAATTTGACTTCACGCTTGGTCAATAGCGCATATGCCTTGTTACTTGCTTCGTTTCGTGCCAAGCGGCGCGATTGGTACTAGTACGTTGTAAAATTAAAAAAAACCAAAAAAAAAAGGGTGTGCTTTTTTCCTTTAAATTCTTTTATTTATTCGGCGGAGAGTAAGATGCGATGTTACGAATGCACTACAAAAAAAATAGTTTATGAACTGTTATGAGAAATCGAGTCTCACACCTTTGGGTTCCTCGCTGCGATGTTTAGAATTCGAAAGGAGGCGAATGTTAACCTCGATTAAGAATTAAAGAAAGGCTTGAAAAATTTCTTCGTTATACTGCAGTTCTTAGAGAAAGAAAATGATAGCGAAAAAAATAAGTCGCCTTTGGGGATTACGGTTTTGTTTTAGAATAGTCTGGAGTTAAATGAACACTACAGTAAGCAGTGGTTAAGAAGATGTCTGAAGAAAAAAAATAAGGCCTGTACGGTAGTTTAACCCATGAACTCTGGGATACCGTTACTGTGCTCTACAAACTGAGCTAACAAGTCCATTAAAACCTAGTCATTTGCATGGTTCTTTATAAATCCGTAGAGGGATGAAGGAAAAAGAATGGAGTTATACGGAAATCTTTTTGAAAAGCTAAACCAGCTGTACACTTTCCAACACGCACGAATATTAGCATGGAAATAAAATTACAGTCAACCGTCTAAGGGTGGGATAATACATTACCATATGGACAACCATATTTTTGCAACTGCTTGTTGCTTCAGGGTTGTTTATTCTCGAGCATACGATCAGAGAATGTCGCACGAGCCAAAATGTCTACTAATGTGAACTGAATAAAGAATAAGTCACTGTCAGAGAATGTTGCACATACAATCCTACATCACAAGATGAGCTGAAAAATAATCAATCCGCTCGAGGATTCTACATTTTTTGCAGTTTGCTTGAGATCATTGGCGGTTACAGAATGTGAATATATGAATATGTTATGCATGAACTGTCGATGATTAATGAAGATGAGAGTGATCTTTGCAGTAATGAACACTACTTAAGCAGTAATGGAAATAAAGTCCGAAATAAGACCGGAAAACACTCAGGCCTGAACGGGATTTGAACCCATGACCTCTGCAATACCGGTGCAGTGCTCCACCAACTGAGCTAACAAGCCAACTGGGAGCTGGTAATTATGTTGGTTCGTGCAAAGAATAAAATGAGATCCACAAACACCTCCAAATATTCTTTAATCTTGATGATTCAGAAATACAGACTAAGATCTAAGGCCCTCCAACGAGTGAGATTTTCTAGATTTTTCCAAGACTCCTAAATCTACTGCGAAGTACTTTTCCGAATCAGATCAATCAAAACATAACGCGCTGTTATTACGAAACTAGATGGAAAAAGAAGAGAAACAAATCACGTGCGAGTAACGAATTCTCTTTTCGACAATTCGTAATAAAATGTACACATATGAGGCTCTCCGTGGGGTTCACCATAAGCCGTAAACGGCCAAAAATTCAGCCGTTAGGCGTAAAAGGTAACCGTTAGTCTTCATGAAATTTAACCATATAAATTTTTCATTTCATCGGCCAACAAATTTAGCCGTTAGGCGTTAAAATTGACAAATTTTAACCGTTAGTCTTCATAAAATTTAACCATAAAAACATTTCATTTCTTCGCAATCAAAATAAATAAATAGTTAGCTGTCAAACGCCCAATCGCACCTCATGGTTGACTTCCCATAACAGAAATTGTACAACGTCCCAATTAAGAGGGAGACATCACTTAAAGCTACAAATATTGATCCTAGATTCATGAGTACTTTGTTTTCAAGATAATGTTGAGCGCGCGCGCAATATTATAGTCTTTCCTAGAACTTCTTTGTTGATGCAAGATTCCCTTGATAATCATTTTATGATCTTCTGATAGATAATTTAAATTTAGTTTTTGGTCACCAAAATATTTTGCTCTTCATAATTTACTATTTCGCGCGCACGACATTCTATGCGTTCCTATGATTTCTTTGCTAATGTAAACTTGTTTTTTTCAAATATTCCCACCCACATTCCCCTTTGAAGCCATCCATGGAGGGACCATCAAGTACTTATTCTGCTAATAAGTGTCCTTTGAATGCAAGAAAAACGTTGAATTAATGTTGGGCCAAGTTACCATCTAAACAAAACAAACTTTCCTTGTAAGGAATTGAGTGTTTTACTAGTTTACAAAGATAGTTAAAGAGATAAGAAAAAATAAGAAATGTTCGGAGAGATGTGATGTCGTTTATACGTGCGCTCATTCGAATGTGGCAAGTCTTTATTCCCAATAAGAAAAAATAAAATCATTACGCTGACATTCAAAACCTGAATTATAATGCCTCATCAGACTATCAATAGTTGTAACGTAAACTCACATATAAACTTAATTAAAAATACTTACAGTTCGTTGAGGTCGTAATTTAAAAAAAACAAAAACAACCACACTGAGAAAAAACTAAATTCGAAACTATCTACCAGCTAGGACATGATAAAATATTTCACAAGGGGATCTTACATTAAAAAAAAGAAAATTCGATGTAACTTATCAAATGTCGTGCGCGCGCTCAACTGTAACTTGAAAACAAAATACCTAAGAATCCACGATCAATATACATAACTCTTTGTGATGTTTCCTTCCTGTGTGGGACATGATATAATGTCCATCATCAGCATGGGATGATTAGGCATTAAAAATGTTAATAAGTATTGTTTGGTTGTTATAAAAACATTAGATACTTGCAGCATTCCCCATATCACTATTGGCTCTCACAAGATCCGGGAATACAAAGTCTCGAATTTTTCTGAAAGTAACTTCACTAAGAGTGCAAGGTATTTCATCAATTCCACATCATCTTGGCAAGTTAAATGCAACTAGTCTACAATTTTAGGGCAGGTTCAATTTAGTTCAGTGACATTTCATCCTTTTCCTGAGCTTTCTTTACGTTGTCATGTCATAGTTCTTAGACAGAGTGGGTAATGAACGTAACTTAGGACTAATTCCGTGTTTAAAGTAACACTTTGTTTTGCTCCGATTTTTTTTAAAAGAAAAGCAGAAAATGAAGTGCTTTGTTGCGTTTCTGATGACTCTGGCGGTGGTGAATTCATTTCCCTTGAAAAATGATGAAGACTCTTCGTTGAAAAGGAAGGTAATGGCGGTAATACAAGAACTTAGTGTTTCAAATGGAAGCGTTTACGATACTTTTTTTTTATTGGAGTCTCGTAATCGATCTAGGATTTCCTTGGTGTTTATTCCTTACTCTTTCTTATGGATCCAAACAACAAGCCCTCCATATTTTTTTTTGTTTTTGGTGTGTCTGTTTTTTTGTTTGTTTTTTTTTTTTACTTTTTTTATGTGAGTCAAACTCAAACTTACTCACTCGATCGCAAAGAGCTCTGTCATGCTTAATACTCGTTCGGTACTCGATCAAAAGCCTTTGCTACAATCCTTCTTCGGTGTTGATTGCTTTTTACCACATTTTATTTTTTTTTTTAAAGATTTTGCGCCCAACTGCTTATCGCAGAGTATTAATTGGTAAGTGCAATTTTTCAACATTTTTTTAATGCTTTTTGCAAAGTGTGTAGATTTTTGATGTTTAACCAATGATGAATTCTCTCACTCTCTTGAATTTTAACTAACAGTTCTCGTTTATTGAATCTATTAATAAAACTGAGATAAACTTACTTTGCAGAAGCACTACACTGATGTGGGTTTGATGAATGCTTCAAAATTTGTGCAAAATGCGCGCAGGCCAGAAGAGCAAACTAATTACCCATATTTTATCTTGTATTACGTCAATGATTTGTTTCCTATTGTTACATTTTTCAGTGTAGTGCTATTTACTTCAACTCAACCTGATAATTTTCCAAGGAAATTAAAAAAAAAAGTTAAACTACTGATTCAGATAATGTTAATTACTTTTGCAGCGCCACGTCCGAATGACCCCAACGTTTACGGTGATTGGCCATGGACCAATGGTGGTAATACTATCGGTGGTTCCCACAACAACGGTAACTCAGGTTGGGGCTATCCTCATAACAATGGTTATTACGGGAAGAGGAATACTGGTTCGTGCATTCATTGATCGATAATTCTAATGGTATCCCTAAGTCGTTATGTTGTTGTTGTTGGTTTTTCCATACACAACCAGGGAGTTTTTTTTGCCCTAATACAATGCAGACTTTTTCCTGCTCTTAGAATGTGGTGGACAGCCTCTGGAGTTTTGTATGAGATGAACTATCCCGCCACCATCCCCTCCTCCCCTACGTCGCCTCTCCTCTCCCTCCCCCTTCACTTGCTTGCCCATACATCCATTCACTCGATTAATTAGTTATATTTCATTCTGTATTACGTCAGTAATTTGTTTGTTGTTGTTAGATTTTTCATTGCAGTGCTATTTACTTCAACTCAACCTGATAAATTTAAAAGGAAATTTAAAAAAAATTTTAAACTACTGATTCAGATAATGTTAATTACTTTTGCAGCGCCACATCCGAATGACACCAACGTTTACGGTGATTGGCCATGGACCAATGGTGGTAATACTATCGGTGGTTCCCACAACAACGGTAACTCAGGTTGGGGCTATCCTCATAATAATGGTTATTACGGGATGAGGGATACTGGTAAGTGCATTCATTGATCGATAATTCTAATGGTATCTCTAAGCCGTTATGTTATTGTTGTTGGTTTTTCCATACACAACCAGGGAGTTTTTTCGCCTCAATATAATGCAGACGTTTTGCCTGTTCCTATAATGTGGTGGGCAGCCTCTAGAGGTTTTGCATGAGATAAACCATTCCGCCACCATCCTTTTCCCCCTCCTCCCCTCTCCTCTCCCCCCTCCTCTCCTCTCCTCTCCCCCCTCCTCCCCTCTCCTCTCCCCCCTCCTCCCCTCTCCTCTCCCCCCCCCTCCCCTTCCCTTCACTTGCTTTCCATCTAACGATCCACCGACCCACTAGTCTGGTAATAGTCTGAAACGAAGTCGACCTCTTTATGTCAACAGGGGTACTGATAATTTTTTTTAATGGGACATTGATTGATATTTTAACTTGTATTACGTCAGTGATTTTTTTTCCTGTTGTTAGCTTTTTCAGTGCAGTGCTATTTGCTTCAACTCAACCTGATAATTTTCCAAGAAAATTAAAAAAAAAAAGTTACAGCAATTGATTCAGATAATATTAATTACTTTTGCAGCGCCACATCCGAATGACCCCAACGTTTACGGTGATTGGCCATGGACCAATGGTGGTAATACTATCGGTGGTTCCCACAACAATGGTAACTCAGGTTGGGGCTATCCTCATAATAATGGTTATTACGGAAAAAGGGATATTGGTAAGTGCATTCATTGATTGGTAATTCTAATGGTATCTCTAAGTCGTTATGTTGTTATGTTTTCCGTACACAACCAGGGAATCTTTTTGCATCAATACAATGCAGACTTTTTCCTGCTTCCACAATGTGATGGCCAGCTTCTGGAGTTTTGCATGCGATAAACCATCCCGCCACCATCCCCTCCTTCCCTACCTCCCTTCTCCTCTCCCTCCCCCTCCTTCCCTTCACTTACTTTCCATCCAACGATCCATAACCCCACTAGTCTGGTGATAGTCTGAAACGAAGTCGACCTTTTTATGTTAACAGGGGCACTGATAATGGGGCATTGATTGATTAATTTTAAATTATCTTTTTTGGTTTCTGTTTTGCCATTTCAGCTCTGTAAAGAGAATTCTACTTTTCATATCAATCTCTTACTTTTGCGAATTCTCTCACATTTCAGTTCCAGCCATGAACGACTTCGGAGAAAGAAAAGGTCAAGGTTCGAACGATATGGAAAAATATGAATGAGACTCGCCCTAACTTGTTCAGCTCCAATACGGAAAAAAATACACTTTTAAACTCGGTTTTGCAACAGTTGTTGATAATTATAACGATTCAGTTATATTCTGTAATTGCAAAGAACTCGAATAAAAGATTAAAACTGAGCGTAGCTCAATGTTTGCGTAGTTATTTTGTCCTCCTTAGAGGGAGAGTCTTATCGAGCTTGGTATCGGAAGGAGAGGTCAAAAAAGTTAAATAGAGATTATAGTTTTAAAATAGTATTTGAGGGCCAATTTCTCGTTTAATATTATACATGAACGCGCGCTTCTAATTAGCTGAAAACGAATGCATTCTCGTGTTATGCGAGTGCCAAGTTGTAACACGAGTGCAAATTACAAACAGTGCCCGCACGCTTTCAAACTTTCGACTGTGCATGTCTTGACTCTCTATGAAGTTTTTTCATGTGGATTATTAACAAGTAATAACATGATTTCTCTTGCAAGTTGGTGCAATAAGCACTTTTTCAAAGGCAACAAATTTCACTTCCCCTGCGGGCTCGTGCCAAAACATCACAGAGAGTCAAGACAGTGATACCCTCATCAAAAACTTGACTTGTTAGCTAAGTTCGTAGAGCACTGTACCGGTATCGTAGAGGTCATGAGTTCAAATCCTTTGTAGACCTGAATTTCTTGTTCCTCAGGCCTAATTTATCACTGCTTAAGTAGTATTCATTATTGCAAAGATCGCTTTCATATTCACCTCTATTTTTGTTGCAATTTTCAAGCTTCACCCGTAAATTAATGGTTGCGATGTAGTGTTAACTTAAATAATATTTAAAATTACAAGAGAGCTAATTGATGAGGTCTTGATGTAAGATAAAAACATATATTCAGTCGTCTTGAATTACGATATAGTTTGATGCCCAAAAACTTAATTCAAAATTGCCTTCAGGGAGGTCGTAAAACAGTTTACAAGGGGATTTCATATCAACAGACAAGTCGCAGAGAATGAATCGAATGTCGAGCGCTCTCAGCTGTTCCATGAAGAAAAAAATACTTGTGAATCCACGATTAACATTTCCAGTTATTGTTTTGTTTCTTTCCTGTGGGACACGATGTAGTTTCCATCATGAAAGGTGAAACTGTGGGATGATCTGGCAGCTTTGAGTGGTTTTGTACCCTCGGACGTTTGGAACTCATTCAATTCGTACCCACACTGTCATCCTCGATCATCCAGGTTTTTCGATTATTCGGATTTGCTTCAGAAGAAAAATTGTCGCTGGAGGAGCCCATCGATTTTAAATTCTTCTATAATTAGACGGACCCCTCCAAAGTAGGAGGCTACCAAAAAAAACAAAACAAAAAAGGCGCAGGATCAAACAAGGATGGAGAATTGGGCTAAAGACCTCGAATTATAATCTTGAAAAATTTTAACTAAACCTTTCAAATGGAAAGCAATGGGCGTCATATGTCATAACATGACAAGTTTGAGGGTCTATAGGAAGGCTTGAAATAAATGCCGGGGGCGGCATCTCATTATCGTTAAAAACATAGCAATACTATATAAATGAACTGGAGCAATGCAAAGGATTTGTTATTCATCTAACGATGTGCAAAAGAAATTTAATTTAACAAAGATTTCAAAGGGTTGGTAAGGCGAGAAGAGACAAAAATGGGAGGCATTTGATTAAGTGAATGTCATCGTGCTTTCGTTCCAATACCATTAAGTCAAGAGCTTTTAAGTGAAAACATGGTAGTTTATCCTGTGTAAGGAGATAATTATCTTAAGCTAGGAAATCGACGCCTCATTAGTCTTTTTATTGTATTGTTTGCAGCACCCGAGGGCAAAATGAAGCAAATCCTGTACTCTGTTTGGATGGGCTTGCTTTGATCTTGCGTAAGAAGAAAAACATTACTACGTGAACTGAAGCACCGTTCGGGAGTTTTTGCAGGTTCCTGTTGATTTCAACTGAGATTTGGGACGTTGAATCATCGTCGTTGATTGTAAACCAATCAAATCAACTTATTTTTCAATTTTTCGAATGAAAAACGAGCAAGCGCCATTATTGTTACATCTCTTTCTCAACGCTCGGAAGGAAAAGAGGTATGGCTCGTTCTTGATTCTTATTGGAGCGAAATATTTTTGCTCTATATTAAATGCGTTATTGACTACGCTTGTTCAGTCTAAATGGCTTGATATTAGCCTCGTTCTATTGCGTGTCTTTGATAACCGATAATTTGTCTCAGTCCATGAAGACAAAATAAAGATTGAACTCGGCCACATCCAGACACTTAATTTCACTTCACGCTTGTTCAATAGCGCATGTGTCTTGTTACTTGCTTCTTCTCGTGCCAAGCGGCACGATTGTTACTAGTACGTTGTAAAATTCAAAAACACGTAAAAAAAAAGGGGTTTGCTTATTTCCTTTAAATTTTTTATTTATTCGGCGGAGAGTAAGATGCGATGTTAAGAATGCACTACAAAAAAATAATAGTTTATGAACCGTTATGAGAAATCGAGTTTCACACCTCTGGATTCCTCGCCGTCATTTTTACCGCAGTGCATCCTACATGCTGAAAGGATCAGCGATATTCAAAGCGTCGGGTGAGCAGATAGAATTCGAAAGGAGGCGAATCTTAACCTCGATTAAGAATTAAAGAAAGGCTGGCAAGATCTCTTCGGAGCCCAATGCTTCGTTATGCATTCAGTTCTTGGAGGAAGAAAATAATCATGATGGCAAAAACAATAAGTCGCCTCTGGGGACTACGGTTTTGTTTTAGAATAGTGTGGAGTTAGATGACTAAGAGGGAGATTTTCGCAGTAATGAACACTAACAGTAAGCAGTAGTTAAGAAAATGCCTGAAGAAAAAAAATTAAGGCCTGTACGGTAGTTGTACCCATGACCTCTGGGATACCGCGGCTGTGCTCTGCAAACTGAGCTAACAAGTCCATTAAAACCATTAAAACCTAGTTATTTACATGGTTTGTTATAAACCCGAGGAGGGATGAATGAAAAAGAATGGAGTTAAACGGAAATATTTTTGAAAGGCTAAACCAGCTGTAAACCTTCCAACGCGCACGGAAATTAGCATAGAAATAAAATTACAGTCAACCGTATAAGCTTGGGATTACACATTACCATATGAACAACGATATTTTTGCAATTGTTTGTTGCCTAAGAGTTTTTTATTCTCGAGCTGACGATCAGAGAATGTCGCACGAGCCAACATGTCTACCTATAGACTTATTCTTTATTCATGTCTATGAATAAAGAATAAGTCATTGTCAGAAAATGCTGCACACACAATCCTACATAACAAGATGAGCTGAAAAATAATCAATCCGCTCGAGGATTCTACCCTATTTTGCAGTTTGCTTGAGATTAATGGCGGTAACAGAATGTGAATATATGAATATGTTATGTATGTACTTTTGATTAATAAATAAAGAGGAGAGCTTTCCCTCGACTTCCTCAATCTACTTGTGCGAAGTACTTTTCCGAATCAGATGCCAATCAAAACATAACGCGCTGACGAAAAAAAAACAAGCAACAAATCACATGCGAGTAACGAGTTCTCTTTTCTACAACTTGTAATAAATTGTCCAACAAGTACACATATGAGACTCTCCGTGGGGTTCACCATTAGCCGTAAAACAGCTAACATATTTAGCCGTTAGGCGTAAACATTGACAAATTTTACCCGAAAGTCTTCATGAAATTTAACCATAAAAACTTTTCATTTTATCGCAGTCGAAAGAAATAAACAGCTTGCCGTTAAATGGCCTATGGTTCGGCAGTCCACCCATCGAGCCCCTCAAATCTACCTTCTAAATTTAGTAACAATGCGAAGATATGAAGGCGGTCCAGTACCAATTATCATTTCTAACGCCCAATCGCACCTCATGGTTGGCTTCCCATAACAGAAATTGTACCACGTCCCAATTAAGAAGGAGACATCACTTAAAGCTACAAATATTGATCCTAGATTCATGAGTACTTTGTTTTCAAGATAACGTTGAGCGCGCGCGCAACATTATAGTCTTTCCGAGAACTTCTTTGTTGATGCAAGATTCCCTTGATAATTATTTCCTCTTATTTCCTCAATTCCTCTTATTACGAAACTAGACGAAGAAAAAAAACAAGTAACAAATCACATGCGAGTAACGAGTTCTCTTTTCGACAACTTGTAATAAATTGTCCAACAAGTACACATATGAGGCTCTACGTGGGGCTCACCATTAGCCGTAAAACAGCTAACATATTTCGCCGCTAGGCGTAAACATTGACAAATTTTAACCGAAAGTCTTCATGAAATTTAACCATAAAAACTTTTCATTTTATCCCAGTCGAAAGAAATAAACAGCTAGCCGTTAAATGGTCTATGGTTCGGCAGTCCACCCATCGAGCCCCTCAAATCTACCTTCTAAATTTAGTAACAATGCGAAGATATGAAGGCGGTCCAGTACCAATTATCATTTCTAACGCCCAATCGCACCTCATGGTTGACTTCCCATAACAGAAATTGTACCACGTCCCAATTAAGAAGGAGACATCACTTAAAGCTACAAATATTGATCCTAGATTCATGAGTACTTTGTTTTCAAGATAACGTTGAGCGCGCGCGCAACATTATAGTCTTTCCTAGAACTTCTTTGTTGATGCAAGATTCCCTTGATAATTATTTTATGATCTTCGGATAGATAATTTAAATTTAGTTTTTGGTCACCAAAATATTTTGCTCTTCATAATTAACTATTTCGCGCGCACGACATTCTATGCGTTCCTATGATTTCTTTGCTAATGTAAACTTGTTTTTTTCAAATATTCCCACCCACATTCCCCCTTTGAAGCCATCCATGGGGGGACCATCAAGTACTTATTATGCTAATAAGTGTCCTTTTACTGCAAGAAAAACGTTGAATTAATGTTGCGCCAAGTTACCATCTCCATGAAAAAAAAACTTTCCTTGTAAGGAATTGAATGTTTTTCTAGTGCATGTACAAAGATAGTTAACGAGGTAAGAAAAAAAAGTGAGAGAAGTTTGGAGAGGAGTTATATCATTTCTACGTGCGCTCATTCGAATGTGGCAAGTCGTTATTCCCAATAAGAAAAAAGAAAATCATAGCATTGACATTCCAAACCTCAATTATAATTCCTCACCAGGCTCTCAATAGTTGTAACGTACACCTATATATAAACTTATTAAAAGTACTTACAGTTCGTTGAAGTCGTAATATAAAAAAAAAAACTAATTTCGAAACAATCTACCAGGGGATCTTACATTAAAATTTTTTTTTAAACAAATTCGATATTACATATCAAATGTCGTGCGCGCGCTCATCAACTGCAACTTGAAAACAAAATACTTGTGAATTCACCATCAATATATACAACCCCTTGTAATGTTTCCTTCCTGTGTGGGACATGATATAATTTCCATTATCACCATTGGTTGATTAGGCACTTAAAATGTGAATAAGTATTGTTTGGTTGTTATAAAAACATCAGATACTTTTAGCGTTCCCCGTATCACTATTGGCTCTCACAAGATCCGGGAATACAAAGTCCAGACTTTTTCTGAAGGTAACTATCAATAATAAGATTGCAAGGTATTTCCACAGTTCCATACCATCTGGGAAAGTTAAATGCAGTTTGCCTGCAATTTTATGGCAGGTTTAATTTATTTCAGTGGCATTTCATCCTTTTTTCCGAGCTTTCTTTAATGTTGTCATTTCATAGTTCTTAGACAGAGTGGGTAATGAACACAACTTACGATCAATTCTGTGTTTAAAGTAACACTTTGTTTTGCTCCGATTTTTTTTTAAAAGAAAAGCAGAATATGAAGTGCTTTGTTGTGTTTCTGATGACTCTAGAGGTGGTGAATTCATTTCCCTTGAAAAATGATGAAGACTCTTCGTTGAAAAGGAAGGTAATGTCGGAAATACAACAGCTTTGTTTTTTTCAAATGAAATCCTTAAAGATACTTTTTTCACGTTTGGAGAATCTTTATTGGTGTCTCGTAAACGATCAAGGATATTGTTGGTGTTATTTATTAATCTTTTCTTATGGATCCAAACAACAAGCCGTCCGTACTGTTTTTGTTTTTAAGCTCTTTCACGCTAAAAGTCGGATCGGTACTCGATCAAAAGCCTTTGCTACAATCCTTATTCTGTACCGGTGTTGACTGCTTTTTGACCATATCAGTAAATTTTTTTGTTTTTTTAAGATTTTGCGCCCAAATGCCTATCGCAGAGTATTGATTGGTGAGTGCAATTTTTAAACATTTTTTAGTGCTTTTTGCCAATCGTCAAAAAACAGATTTTTGATGTTTAAGCAATGATAATGATGTCGTGAAGTTTAACTACATATACAGCTCTCATTTATTGAATCTGTTAATATAACTGATATCAACTTACTTTGCAGAAGCACCACACTGATGCAAATTAATTAGCCAAATTTCATCTTGTATTACGTCAGTGATTTGTTTGCTCTTGTTAGATTTTTCAGTGCAGTCCTATTAACTTCAGCTCAACTTTACAATTTTCTAAGAAAATTTTGAAAAAAGGTTACAACTATTGATTTCAGATGATGTTAATTACTTTTGCAGCGCCACATCTGAACGACCCCGCTCGACCAAATAAATGGAGCGTCAATGTTGATTGGCCCAATGGGGGTGTCAATGTCGGTGGAGGGCACAATAATGGTAATCACGGTTGGGGCGTCAATGTTGATTGGCCCAATGGAGGTGTCAATGTCGGTGGAGGACACAATAATGGTAACCACGGTTGGGGTGTCAATGTTGGTTGGCACAATGGGGGTGTCAATGTTGGTGGAGGGCGCAATAATGGTAACTCAGGATAGGGCTTTAATTTTGGTTCACAAGGAAAAAGGGATATTGGTAGGTGCATTACGGCATTTATCGATAATTCTAATGTTATCTCTCTGTTGCTATGTTGTTGTTGTTTGTTTTTCCATACACAATCAGGGAATTTTTTTGCATCAATACAATGTAGACTTCTTCCTGCTTATATAATGTGGTGGGCAGCCTCTGGAGTTTTGCATGAGGTGAACCATCCCGCCACCAACCCCTTCTCCCTTATCTTCCCTCTCCTACCCCCCTCCCTCCCCCCCCCCCCCTTCACTTGCGTGCTTATCCATCCATTCGATTGATTAGCCATTGCAGTCCCATTTACTTCAACTCAACCTCATAATGTTCCAAGAAGATTTTTAAAAAAGTTACAACCATTGATTTCAGATAATGTTCATTACTTTTGCAGCGCCACATCTAAATGACCCCAACGTTTACGGTGATTGGCCATGGACCAATGGTGGTAATACTATCGGTGGTTCCCACAACAATGGTAACTCAGGTTGGGGCTATCCTCATAACAATGGTTATTACGGAAAAAGGGATATTGGTAAGTGCATTCATTGATCGATAATTCTAATGGTATCTCTTAGTCGTTATGTTGTTCTTGGTGGTTTTTCCATACACAACCAGGGATTTTTTTTTTTTGCATCAATACAATGCAGACTTTTTTCTGCTTCCATAATGTGATGGCCAGCCTCTGGAGTTTTGTATCAGATAAACCATCCCGCCACCAACCCCTCCTCCCCTACCTCCCCTCCCCTCTCACCCTTCACTTGCTTGCCCATCCATCATCTACTAATCCCTAATCCATCCATCGATCCATCAAC
Organism: Pocillopora damicornis; assembly: GCF_964200805.1. Taxonomy (NCBI): domain Eukaryota; kingdom Metazoa; phylum Cnidaria; class Anthozoa; order Scleractinia; family Pocilloporidae; genus Pocillopora; species Pocillopora damicornis. The sequence goes on along the minus strand of NC_142683.1, from coordinate 12,809,852 downwards.
CCACTAGTCTGGTAATAGTCTGAAACAAAGTCGTCCTCTTTATTTCAACAGGGGCACTGATAATTGATAAATGGGACATTAAATAATTTTTTTTTCGGGGTCTTTTTCGCTATTTAAGCTCTGTAAAGAGAAGTATACTTTTCATATCGATCTCTTACTTTTGTGAATTCTCTCACATTTCAGTTCCAGCTATGTACGACTTTGGAGAAGGAAAAGGTCAAGGCTCGAATGATGTGGAAAAATATGAATGAGACTTTTCCTGACTTGTTCAGCTCCAACACGGAAAAAAAACTTTTAAACTCGATTTTGCAACAGTTGTTGATGATTACAACGATTCAGATATAATTATGTAATTGCAAAGAACTCGAGTAAAAGATTGAAATGGAGCGTAGCTCAATGTTTGCGTAGTTATTTTGTTCTCTTTAGAGGGAGAGTCTTATCGAGCTTGGTATCGGGAGGAGAGGTCAAAAAGTTAAACAGAGATTATAGTTTTAAAATAATATTTGAAGGCCAATTTCTCGCTTGATATAGTACATGAACGCGCACTTCTAATTGGCTGAAAACGAATGCATTCTCATTCAAATTACAAATAGCGCGCGCACGCTTTCAAAATTTCGACTGTACATGTCTTGACTTTCTATGAAGATTTTTCATGTGGATTATTAACAAGTAATAACATGATTTCTCTTGCAAGTTGGTGCAATATGCAATTTTTCAAAGACAACAAGTTTCACTTCCCTCGCGGGCTCGTGCAAAAACATCACAGAAATTCAAGAGAGCGATACCTTCATCAGAAACTTAGCTTGTTAGCTCAGTTCTTAGGGCACTGAATCGGTATCGCAGAGGCCATGAGTTCAAATCCTGTATAGTCCTGAATTTTTTGTTCCTCAGACCTTATTTTACAACTTGCCTAAGTAGTATTCATTATTGCGAAGATCGCTTTCATATTCACCTCTATTTTTGTTGTATGATTTTTCAAGCTTCACCCATAAATTAGTGGTTGCAAAGCTAACTGATGAGGTCTTGATATAAGATAAAAACCTGAATTCAATCGTCTTGAATTACGATATAGTTTGATGCCCAAAAACTAAATTCAAAAATTACATTCAAGGAGATCCTAAAACAGTCTACTGGGGGATCACAAATCAATAGACAAGTCGCAAAGGATGAAATGAATGTCGAGCGCTCTCAACTGTTGCATAAAAACAAAATACTTACGAATCCACAATTAACATTTACAGAGATTGTTTTTTTTTTCCTTCCTTTGGGACACGATACAATTTCCTTCATTAGAAGTTAAAACTTGGAATGATCTGGCGGCTTTGAGTGGTTTTGTACCCTCGGACGTTTCGCACTCATTCAATTCGTACCTATACTAACATCCTCGATCATCCAGATTTTTCGATTATTCGGATTTGCTTCTATGCTCCAATTTTCTTTTAAATATTAATCTGTCACATTCAAGTTCTCAAAAAAAACCTTTTTTTCCCCCATCAAACAAAACATGGGTAATGAAACTTCCGTTGGAACTGAATTTCTTCCGGTTTCGGAAGCTGTTGATTTTGTCAGAAAAAGTTTGACTTGAACTGAAAGAAAAGACAATGTCGACGCTATTTCATTGATGCGGCTTCGAAGAAAGATAGAATTGCTAATTGCTGCTAAATTCTGTTCAAATTCAAAGTAAGTATGCCAAGAAGGCATTATATTTCTAATTGAAGCTTTTTTGAAAATGGGTGAATAGTCATCAGTCTTTTATATTTGTAAATACATATGCATATAAATATGTTTTTTCTTCACATTGTTTCGTTTTTGATAACGTTTTTTAATTATTCTATTATTATTTCTCTAAAATATAAGCTAGTTTTACGTGGCTACTCTGAAATTCGGGTGTAAATAAATGATATGCATGTATCACAAGACGAAATCACATGTTTCCGTATTTCTGAAACGTGGCGGAAACATGCAACTCCATGTTTCCGTTATGTTTAACATGCACAAAAAGTGGTCCGGTTCCGTTGTATACGCAGCAACGGAAACGCGAGAAAACGTCACGAAACCGGTAACGGAAACACAGGTTATCCGTCGTGTTTCCAGAACGGTTTAACATGTTTCTGCCACGTTTCCGTTTACGGATTCTTACAATTTCGTCCTGTGTATATGCTGCGTCATTATTTTACAAACTTGATTTACCTGCACAATCAATATTTATCTTCGCTGGTTATTAATTTGAAGTTAGGTTCGAATTGTCTGAGTACGAAACTTCCCTCGGTACGAAACTATTAGATACCTTCAGGCATTAATTGTGCTAATTAGTAGTGATTGTCTGTTATAAAAGATTAGATACGTGTATAGCAATATCCATATTCAGTCCGTGCTCTTACGAAGCGGGATAACAGCGTCCAGAATTCATCACAAGGTAAGATAACTACTGGATCTGCTCTTGCTCAAGGCCAAGTACCCAGAGATAAATATATGTTATTTGCCGGCTGGGAGGTCCTTATGGTGAAAAACTGTGACCGAGGTCTTGAAAATGCTGCCCCAGACCGTAGGCCGAGGGCAGCATTTTCAACGCCGAGGTCACAGTTTTTCACCATACGGAGCGACCCTTAGCCGGTAAATAACATATTTTTTTTTTTTTAACTTGACGAAATTCATTCCGAAAGAACCCGAATGATTGAGGACTGTAAATACAGCAAAATCTTCCATAAACTGAACAGTGGGGGACAACATTTTCATTTGCGTAATGATAAAAGTGATTTAAAAGGCTCCTAAACAAACTTTGAAACGCTATTATACAAATATCTGTCACAATCTGACACCTTTCAATTAGAGAGCGCGTAAGAAAAGAAAAAAGCGCATGTAAATTTTTAAAAAACAACGAAACTAGTTTGGCAAGGACTATCACCACAATGTTTTCTTCTTAAACAGTCAATGACTTACGGAAAGTATTATTCACCCTCATCGACGATTAATTCATGTACGAAGATTGACCTTTTTTCATTAAGTAATCGGCGAGGAAAGTAATTGTAAGTAAATTCATATATTTTGTGTTGAAGTTGTGAGAGTTTGCTCGTTTGTTTGCTGCAATGGCGTGTGAAAATCTGGTCTTTCCTCCTCAAAAACTAAATTCGGATGATATACTCCAACGAGACACAAGGGGATTTCATGCGGCCTTTTCTCATTTAATTCCTTAAGTTTCTGTTGTGCAATTTACAATACAAATTTCCGAATTGAACGGACTTGAAAAGACTCACCGAGAGCGTATATTTGTTGCAGAACTGAAATTAAAACTTCGCACGCCTTTTCACTACGAACAAATTGTTTGAGAAAATTTAGACATTAAATGAATGAAAGTTCCATCGATCAGTTCAACTGAAGCCAAAAACCTTACGTTTTAACTCTCTAGGTACTTTTTGTGAACGATTAAAATCAATTGCAGACGGTTTTTAGGCCGCCTGTCAACCGACGTAATGACATTATTGCTTATACAAAAAAGTCATTCTGAAACGAAAATTTTTCAGTCGACCAAAGTGACTTGAGAGAGAGAAAAGAGAGGATTAATAAGTTATTTATCGGCTTGAGGTAGTGACCGACTTCTTTGCTTAAAAATACTGCCCAGCCGGTAAAACGAGATATATTTATGAAAAATAGCAACGAATGAAGGGATGTACTCGGCGACTCACGAAAGCGTTACCGTTGCCCGTGGGCAGAGATAGGAAAATACTGACCGGATAAAGAACCAATCGGATTGCAGGATTCGTTACCGTGCCCTCTGAAAAAAAAAAAAAAATAAAAGTGATTACTCATCTGACGTGTTTTATTATGATTTTAGTTTTCATAAACAGAATATGAAGCGCTTTGTTATGCTGCTGGTTACTCTGGCGGTGGCGAATTCATTTTCCTTGGAAAATGAGGAAAACGCTGCGCTGAAAACGAAGGTAATGTACTACCCCAAGAGCTTCGTGTGTTTCAGATGAGCTATCACGTTCATAGCGTTAACGACATTTATTTTCACATTTGATGCAACGTCAGAAATAATGCAGGAGTGTCTTATATTATTTCAACGGGTCTAAAAAAAACTATTGATTAATTTTTGGCCTTTTATTTCATGATGTAAACTGAATCAATCAAAAAGCATTGCGGTTTAAATGGCAACTTGGTTGTCGAAAGTAATCAGGTATTGCGTCGACTCTGACGAAGAGCTAACACTCGAAACTTCAGCTTTAGAAACTCTTTATGGAGATCGATTTCCATAAAACCAATTAATCATGTGATATCCCTCACCAACGCAGCAACACAGATTCTTTAGAAAAATTACCGTCTTTATTCGGGGATTGCATTAGCTTTGCTTCGCTTCTCCTTGTAAGTGGTCTAAGACATTTACCACAATCTATCAACCAATCAAATGCAAAACTAAAACCAATCACAACTTGTTATTTCCCGTTTATTCCCGCATTAGACAGTTTATCTGTTAATACCTCGAGTTTTCATTGTATTGTGTTGTGTTATTTATGTTGATTTCCTTTTTTGTTCTTGTTGTTGTTCCATGATACTCAATCAAGACATCTTCGCTTTAAGTCTTTCTTAGTGTCGATAGCTTTTAGATGATATCACTAAATCGTTGTTTATCATTACCACTAACATTGACAAGACCATTTTAATTTAAAGGTTCTGGGTCCTAGTGTACTAGATGCTGGTGATCGCAGGATCTTACCGAAGATACTCAAGACTGGTAAGTGCATTTCAACTTTTTTTCTGACACGGAGCAGATTTTTTTTTTAAAGTCAAAGTTGAACAAAGATACCCCCCTCCCCCCCCCCCCCCCCCTCACACACTCACATGTCGTTTAAGTGCAGTTCTTCTGGATTTGCAGAAGAAAAATTGGATCTATGAATGTAGCTGAGATAAACCTTCTCTCTAAAAGCACTGCACCGGTGTGAGTTTGACGCATAGATATCAGTGCTCCAAAAATTGTGCGTAACTCGCGCGGGCCAGAAGAGAAAACTATTAACCAATACTGCTACATCAGTAATTAGCTGTTGTTAGATATCCGTTCAAATTTGTTATTTTCAAAAAGAAAAATGGAGCAATAACAATTTCAAACGTTATCAATTACCTTTGCAGAAACACCTATTACCCGTTTCGCTCGACAAAGTAATGAGGACAGCAATGTTGGTCGGTCATCAATGGAAGCCAGTGTCAGCGGAGGACAAAAAAATAGTAAACAGGATTGGGGCATCAATGGTAAACGAGGTTGGGGCATCAGTGGTAGTTATCATCGAGGCAATTGGGGCGTCAGTGGTAGTTATCAGCGTAACAATGGCAAATCGAGAGTGGGCATCAGTGGTAGTTATCAGCGTAACAATGGCAAATCGAGTGTGGGCATCAGTGGTAGTTATCACCGTAACAATGGCAAATCGAGTGTGGGCATCAGTGGTAGTTATCAGCGTAACAATGGCAAATCGAGTGTGGGCATCAGTGGCGGATTGGGGAGAAACAATGGCCGACCGAATTGGCAAGTCGGTTTCAATTATCGAAAGAAATTTGGTAAAAATGGTTGTTGTTGTTGTTTTTGTACGCTACAAACAATCTCTCCTTGCGACGAAGTCCGTTGAGCGAGTCCAAAAATTTCAGTGAGACAAAAAAATGAAGTTAGCGCGCCGCGGGCAGTTTTGGGAGTGTGGTGCATCACTCTTTAAAACTCCCTTAACCCCACCCCCGTTGTTTATCTATCCATCCATCCATAAATCTTTCCATTCATCTACTAATCCATCCTTTCATTCATGCACCCAATATTCTGGTAATGGCTGGCAATTTCGTGATAAAAACAAGAAATCAGGGGTTTAGATAAGTAAGACCCCTTCTTATGGTTGGGCGCACTGATAATTGTCAACGCAAATTGAGTGCTTTTTTTGGCATTTAAGCTTTTTAAAGAGAGCCACACTTTTCAGGTCCGAGTCCCTCACGCTAGCGATTTTTTTTTCATATTTCAGACCCACGGGTGAACTACTTAGGAGGAAGTAAAGGTCGACGTCAGAACGGTATGAGAAAATATGAATGAAACCTGTGTTGTGCTGTGTAAATTAAATTTTATTTTCTTCATAAATTTCCAGTTCCATATCGATCTCTAATTTTGATCAATTCTCTCACATTTCAGGCCTACCTTACAACATTCGGAAGAAATAAAGGTCAACGCTCCAATGATATGGGGAATGTAAAGAAGAAAGTGTCTTAATTTGTTAAGCTTTAGTAAGAAACATAGCACAGACTCGATTTTGTAACAATACTTAATAATTCTAATGATAAAGAAATGGCAAAAGAAGCAAAGAAAGGATTACAAAGGAGCAAAGTTCGGTGTTTGCGTATTTATTTAACCCTTTATACCTTAGTATCAATATTCATATTCTCCTGACTTCTCTCTTTACATTTCATATGGTACCGACAAGGAGAATTTTATTGACAATCAGGAGCTTCTCAAATTGGTGATCATTTCCTTTATTCTCATGACCTTAATGTTTGATTCAGGGGTGAAATCGTAAAGAGAAATCAGACACCGGTCACCTTGAGGGGCAAAAGGTTAATGCTGGTTTGGGAAGGTCTTCGCGTATCTCCGAATTTAAAGGAACGAATGAACAAGTTAAATAGAGGTTAGGGTTTCAAAAATGGATTTGAGTGTAAGTTTTCGCCTTAAGGTCTCCGAGAGTTGCTTGCAGATGCTTATGAGGCTCTGCGTACTGGTTTATTCACAATTATGCCCCTCGATAAAAATTAAACTGATAAATATGGTTTTTCATCAGGGTTTAAAAGGCTTAATAACCGTATTTATTATATAGCTGGCGGCGCCCCTGGGAAATACGAAGCGAATCCTGTTTCCTGATTGGCTGCCTGAGTGGGTAGGATGGGCCCATCTTTCCCACTTTGATCTTGCCCCAAAAAAAAGCGCGTGGAGCGGACTTACAATGTTCGCAACCTTTGCACAATTTCGGCGCAAAAAGCGGCAGAAGACAGTTAAATGTCGCATATCGATGTTCAGTCCCATTACATTTTCTGCGCTGTTTCCCTCTAGCTGAGCATCATTGATCGTTATCTTTATGTCCCACATTTCCACAACAAAAACATTTAACATTCCTTGTGCTCGGGCCTCCTCTGTGATCCACCTTTCCACCCATACCATTAACCCTGTTACTTGCATTGCTTGCTCCTTCAATCGAACGGGCCTGTTACTCAGACTCTTCCATAGCACGGGCAATTTCTCTCAATTGTGGCAGAGTCAAGGCTTAACTCTTCTGAAGTAACTTTCGACGAAGTTCGTGTGACAAACTTACTAATAGCTTGATCACGAATTTACTACTCTACAGCGTTTGCGTCTCAAAATTCACAGGTTTGGGCTTTCTGTCTCAATCTGGTCACAAACTGTTTGACGGTTTCGTTAGTTTCACGAAAACAAAGCCTTTCGTACGGAACATTCGCTTACGCTTACGGTTTGAAATATTTATTTAACGTCGCCGTCGCTTTCTGGTAGTTATCCGACCCTCCTTCTTCGTTTAACATGAAATAAATATCTTGAACATCTAATCCAGCAGTATGCAGCAATAACGCCTTCTTCTGATCGACATTTCGAACTCCTCTTCCCTTTGCAAACCACTCAAAAGCTCGCAGTCATCTTTCCCAGCGTGCGGAGATACCAGCAGTTTCAGGGCAGTCAAATGGCTTTAAAAACTGTATATCGCTTAAATATACACTTGACATCTCGAACAAAAGCTACTTACGACCGTCCTCGTCGCCAAAATGTAGTGCATTTACGGATTTGACACAAACAGTAAAGAACACCTTTGAAAGGAATCCAACAAGTTGTTTTAATTATTAACATCGCAACACGCATGCTCCGATATACAAACAAGGGGGTGGAGAGGGTACAATTAAACATTGGCCGTTTTTATACTAGAGGACGCATTATCCGTCCAGACGGATAATGCGTCTCTTGTGGTATGCGTCTAGTGTAAAGACGGGACGAATAACAAGACGAACAACGAAAGACGAACGAGATATTCCGCGCGGCGAAAAAAAAAAAGAATGGGCACTAGTGTGCCTTGTTTGGCGGTAAAATTTAAAGATGGCGGCCGCGCTTGAACTTCTCAAATTTTTTTCCCGTAAGAGAAAGGCAGAACAAGAGTTTTTAGGTGACCAATATAGGCTAAAGGAAGAAATGGCAAAGAAACGTTTTCGTAGGGAGATGGAGTTCGAAACTGAAGCTTCACAGCCCGCTGTTATGTCAGCAATCGTGATTACAAAAAGCGACAGAAACGAGCGTGGTCCTGATGAGTTGAGGAACGGAAATTGGTGGACAGACGGATATCAAAACTGGGATGAAGAATCTTTCAAGAAAAGGTTAAGGGTGTCTCGAGACACTTTTGAATTTATTCTAAGCGAAATTAAAGACCTTATCGTGAAGGAGCCCACTCGCATGAAGCCTCACCCTACTCCGCCTGCTACCCAGTTGGCTTTATGTCTATACAGACTAGCACACGGGTGCACGTTTTTGACCGTTGGAGATCTCTTTGGGGTTGCAGAATCAACTGCTCACATCATTTTCCAAGACGTTTGTAAGGCCATTGTGGGATGTTTGTATGACAGATTCGTTTACCTGCCAAGAAATCTACAAGAGTGGAGTCAAGAACTGGAAAATTTTCTGGGAAATTGGGAGTTTCCTTGTGTTGGGGCGTGGGATGGGTTTCATGTTTACGTAAGCACTAAACTTAAGAACTTTTACAGTTACAAGAAGAGGTATTCAGTTACAAACATGGGATTCATTGGTTATAACAAGCGTTTTATGTGGGCTGCAGTGGGCGCCCCAGGATCCACACATGACTCTAGGCTTTTAAGAAGTTGTGGTATTTATTCTGACATCGAATCTGGTCACGTGCTTCCTAACAGGTCTTTGAATCTTGACCCTCATGGGGAGATTCCGTTTACCACTGTGGGTGATTCAGCCTTTCCCAACCATTCCTGGCTTCTAAAACTATACAAAGATGGGACAAGGGTACCTAAGCAAAGGTATTTTAACAGGAGACTTTGCTCTGCAAGGGTAGTTTCTGAACATGCTTATGGAATGTTAAAGGGGCGGTGGAGAATTCTCTACAAAAAGACAGAATGTCATTTAGACAACATTTCCCTCATCATCATGACCTGCATTGCTCTCCATAATCTTTGTATCCACCGAAGTGATCCCTGTAACCCCAGGTGGAGACTTCAGGTCAATGAACTCAATCTGATTCGAAATGGAGATGCCCAAGCTGATGATGGAAATACAACAAGAGAAGCCGTTGCCAATTGGTTGTGGGATATCAGAGAGGAAAGAAATGCAGCCCCTTGATTCTGTATTCAAATTAATAACAAAGGCAAAAACTGAGAAACTGAACTTTACTTGATCCTTAGCAGATTTGATGGAAAACAGGTTTTGTTACATGTAAATAGATTCAAATTTGATATTCAAAATATTTTTCAAACATTTTCCCTTCACAATAGATATAGGAAATAATATTTGTTGATACATTAAGTATGAACCAGAAGTTTTGCTTTCCTTTCATCCATTAGTGTAAAAATTACTGCTATTTCAAGTTATTTTAAGTAATCTGGAAGTAAAATATTCTTTGCTAAAGCAACCAAACAACTAGATAAACTGGTAAAAAGGGGGGAGTAGGACAAAATCATAGGGAGGGGGGTCAGGTTTATTTTTTTATATGAAAGGGGATGGATTATTCTTGAAGGCAGTATAAAATGACATGTACATGCTTAAGTAGTATTCATTATTGCAAAGATCACTTTCATATTCACCTCTATTTTTGTTGCAATTTTCAAGCTTCACCCGTAAATTAATGGTTGCGATGTAGCGTTAACTTAAATAACATTTAAAATTACAAGAGAGCTAATTGATGAGGTCTTGATGTAAGATAAAAACCTGTATTCAATCGTCTTGAATTACGATATAGTTTGATGCCCAAAAACTTAATTCAAAATTGCCTTCAGGGAGGTCGTAAAACAGTTTACAAGGGGATTTCATATCAACAGACAAGTCACAGAGAATGAATCGAATGTCGAGCGCTCTCAACTGTTGCATGAAGAAAAAAATACTTGTGAATCCACGATTAACATTTCCAGTTATTGTTTTGTTTCTTTCCTGTGGGACACGATGTAATTTCCATCATGAAAGGTGAAACTGTGGGATGATCTGGCAGCTTTGAGTGGTTTTGTACCCTCGGACGTTTCGAACTCATTCAATTCGTACCCAGACTGTCATCCTCGATCATCCAGGTTTTTCGATTATTCGGATTTGCTTCAGAAGAAAAATTGTCTCTGGAGGAGCCCATCGATTTTAAATTCTTCTATAATTAGACGGACCCCTCCAAAGTAGGAGGCTACCAAAAAAAACAAAAGAAAAAAAGGCGCAGGATCAAACAAGGATGGAGAATTGGGCTAAAGAGCTCGAATTATAATCTTGAAAAATTTTAACTGAACCTTTCAAATGGAAAGCAATGGGCGTCATATGTCATGACATGACAAGTTTGAGGAAGGCTTGAAATAAATGCAGGGGGCGGAATCTCATTATCGTTAAAAACATAGCAATACTATATAAATGAACAGGAGCAATCCAAAGGATGTGTTGTTCATCTAACGATGTGCAAAAGAAATTTAATTTAACAAAGATTTCAAAGGGTTGGTAAGGCGAGAAGAGACAAAAATGGGAGGCATTTGATTAAGTGAATGTCATCGTGCTTTCGTTCCAATACCATTAAGTCAAGAGCTTTTAAGTGAAAACATGGTAGTTTATCCTGTGTATGGAGACAATTATCTTAAGCTAGGAAATCGACGCCTCATTAGTCTTTTGACTGTATTGTTTGCAGCACCCGAGGGCAAAATGAAGCAAATCCTGTACTCTGTTTGGATGGGCTTGCTTTGATCTTGCGTAAGAAGAAAAACATTACTACGTGAACTGAAGCACCGTTCGGGAGTTTTTGCAGGTTCCTGTTGATTTCAACTGAGATTTGGGACGTTGAATCATCGTCGTTGATTGTAAATCAATCAAATCAACTTATTTTTCAATTTTTCGAATGAAAAACGAGCAAGCGCCATTATTGTTACATCTCTTTCTCAACGCTCGGAAGGAAAAGAGGTATGGCTCGTTCTTGATTCTTATTGGAGCGAAATATTTTTGCTCTATATTAAATGCGTTATTGACTACGCTTGTTCAGTCTAAATGGCTTGATATTAGCCTCGTTCTATTGTGTGTCTTTGATAACCGATAATTTGTCTCAGTCCATGAAGACATAAAAAAGATTGAACTCGGCCACATCCAGACACTTAATTTCACTTCACGCTTGTTTAATAGCGCATGTGTCTTGTTACTTGCTTCTTCTCGTGCCAAGCGGCACGATTGTTACTAGTACGTTGTAAAATTCAAAAACACGTAAAAAAAAAAGGGGTTTGCTTATTTCCTTTAAATTTTTTTTATTTATGCGATGTTAAGAATGCACTTCCAAAAAAGTAATAGTTTATGAACCGTTATGAGACTGATCGAGTTTCACACCTTTGGAATCCTCGCCGCCATTTTTACCGCGGTGCATCCTACATGCTAAAAGGATCAGCGATATTCAAAGCGTCGGGTGAGCAGATAAAATTCGAAAGGAGGCGAATCTTAACCTCGATTAAGAATTAAAGAAAGGCTGGCAAGATCTCTTCGGAGCCTAATGCTTCGTTATGCATTCAGTTCTTGGAGGAAGAAAATAATGGCAAAAACAATAAGTCGCCTCTGGGGACTACGGTTTTGTTTTAGAATAGTCTGGAGTTAGATGACTAGGAGGGAGATTTTCGCAGTAATGAACACTAACAGTAAGCAGTAGTTAAGAAAATGCCTGAAGAAAAAAAATTAAGGCCTGTACGGTAGTTGTACCCATGACCCCTGGGATACCGCGGCTGTGCTCTGCAAACTGAGCTAACAAGTCCATTAAAACCATTAAAACCTAGTTATTTACATGGTTTGTTATAAACCCGAGGAGGGATGAATGAAAAGAATGGAGTTAAACGGAAATATTTTTGAAAGGCTAAACCAGCTGTAAACCTTCCAACGCGCACGGAAATTAGCATAGAAATAAAATTACAGTCAACCGTATAAGCTTGGGATTACACATTACCATATGAACAACGATATTTTTGCAATTGTTTGTTGCCTAAGGGTTCTTTATTCTCGAGCTGACGATCAGAGAATGTCGCACGAGCCAACATGTCTACCTATGTGAACTGAATAAAGAATAAGTCACTGTCAGAGAATGCTGCACACACAATCCTACATAACAAGATGAGCTGAAAAATAATCAATCCGCTCGAGGATTCTACCCTATTTTGCAGTTTGCTTGAGATTAATGGCGGTAACAGAATGTGAATATATGAATATGTTATGTATGTACTTTTGATTAATAAATAAAGAGGAGAGCGATCCTTGCAGTACTGAACACTACTTAAGCAGTAATGCAAATAAAGTCCGAAATAAGACCGGAAAAAACTCAGGCCTCTACAGGATTTGAACCCATGACCTCTGCGATACCGGTGCAGTGCTCCACCAACTGAGCTAACAAGCCAACTGGGAGCTGGTAATTATATTTATTCGTGCAAAGAATGAAATTATATCCACAAACACCTCAAAGATTATTTAACCTTGATGATTCAAAGATACAGACTCAGATCTAAGGCCCCTCAACGAGCGAGATTTCTTAGACTTTTCCTAGACTCTCCTCAATCTACTTGTGCGAAGTACTTTTCCGAATCAGATGCCAATCAAAACATAACGCGCTCTTATTACGAAACTAGACGAAGAAAAAAAACAAGTAACAAATCACATGCGAGTAACGAGTTCTCTTTTCGACAACTTGTAATAAATTGTCCAACAAGTACACATATGAGGCTCTACGTGGGGCTCACCATTAGCCGTAAAACAGCTAACATATTTCGCCGCTAGGCGTAAACATTGACAAATTTTAACCGAAAGTCTTCATGAAATTTAACCATAAAAACTTTTCATTTTATCCCAGTCGAAAGAAATAAACAGCTAGCCGTTAAATGGCCTATGGTTCGGCAGTCCACCCATCGAGCCCCTCAAATCTACCTTCTAAATTTAGTAACAATGCGAAGATATGAAGGCGGTCCAGTACCAATTATCATTTCTAACGCCCAATCGCACCTCATGGTTGACTTCCCATAACAGAAATTGTACCACGTCCCAATTAAGAAGGAGACATCACTTAAAGCTACAAATATTGATCCTAGATTCATGAGTACTTTGTTTTCAAGATAACGTTGAGCGCGCGCGCAACATTATAGTCTTTCCTAGAACTTCTTTGTTGATGCAAGATTCCCTTGATAATTATTTTATGATCTTCGGATAGATAATTTAAATTTAGTTTTTGGTCACCAAAATATTTTGCTCTTCATAATTAACTATTTCGCGCGCACGACATTCTATGCGTTCCTATGATTTCTTTGCTAATGTAAACTTGTTTTTTTCAAATATTCCCACCCACATTCCCCCTTTGAAGCCATCCATGGGGGGACCATCAAGTACTTATTATGCTAATAAGTGTCCTTTTACTGCAAGAAAAACGTTGAATTAATGTTGCGCCAAGTTACCATCTCCATGAAAAAAAAACTTTCCTTGTAAGGAATTGAATGTTTTTCTAGTGCATGTACAAAGATAGTTAACGAGGTAAGAAAAAAAAGTGAGAGAAGTTTGGAGAGGAGTTATATCATTTCTACGTGCGCTCATTCGAATGTGGCAAGTCGTTATTCCCAATAAGAAAAAAGAAAATCATAGCATTGACATTCCAAACCTCAATTATAATTCCTCACCAGGCTCTCAATAGTTGTAACGTACACCTATATATAAACTTATTAAAAGTACTTACAGTTCGTTGAAGTCGTAATATAAAAAAAAAAACTAATTTCGAAACAATCTACCAGGGGATCTTACATTAAAATTTTTTTTTAAACAAATTCGATATTACATATCAAATGTCGTGCGCGCGCTCATCAACTGCAACTTGAAAACAAAATACTTGTGAATTCACCATCAATATATACAACCCCTTGTAATGTTTCCTTCCTGTGTGGGACATGATATAATTTCCATTATCACCATTGGTTGATTAGGCACTTAAAATGTGAATAAGTATTGTTTGGTTGTTATAAAAACATCAGATACTTTTAGCGTTCCCCGTATCACTATTGGCTCTCACAAGATCCGGGAATACAAAGTCCAGACTTTTTCTGAAGGTAACTATCAATAATAAGATTGCAAGGTATTTCCACAGTTCCATACCATCTGGGAAAGTTAAATGCAGTTTGCCTGCAATTTTATGGCAGGTTTAATTTATTTCAGTGGCATTTCATCCTTTTTTCCGAGCTTTCTTTAATGTTGTCATTTCATAGTTCTTAGACAGAGTGGGTAATGAACACAACTTACGATCAATTCTGTGTTTAAAGTAACACTTTGTTTTGCTCCGATTTTTTTTTAAAAGAAAAGCAGAATATGAAGTGCTTTGTTGTGTTTCTGATGACTCTAGAGGTGGTGAATTCATTTCCCTTGAAAAATGATGAAGACTCTTCGTTGAAAAGGAAGGTAATGTCGGAAATACAACAGCTTTGTTTTTTTCAAATGAAATCCTTAAAGATACTTTTTTCACGTTTGGAGAATCTTTATTGGTGTCTCGTAAACGATCAAGGATATTGTTGGTGTTATTTATTAATCTTTTCTTATGGATCCAAACAACAAGCCGTCCGTACTGTTTTTGTTTTTAAGCTCTTTCACGCTAAAAGTCGGATCGGTACTCGATCAAAAGCCTTTGCTACAATCCTTATTCTGTACCGGTGTTGACTGCTTTTTGACCATATCAGTAAATTTTTTTGTTTTTTTAAGATTTTGCGCCCAAATGCCTATCGCAGAGTATTGATTGGTGAGTGCAATTTTTAAACATTTTTTAGTGCTTTTTGCCAATCGTCAAAAAACAGATTTTTGATGTTTAAGCAATGATAATGATGTCGTGAAGTTTAACTACATATACAGCTCTCATTTATTGAATCTGTTAATATAACTGATATCAACTTACTTTGCAGAAGCACCACACTGATGCAAATTAATTAGCCAAATTTCATCTTGTATTACGTCAGTGATTTGTTTGCTCTTGTTAGATTTTTCAGTGCAGTCCTATTAACTTCAGCTCAACTTTACAATTTTCTAAGAAAATTTTGAAAAAAGGTTACAACTATTGATTTCAGATGATGTTAATTACTTTTGCAGCGCCACATCTGAACGACCCCGCTCGACCAAATAAATGGGGCGTCAATGTTGATTGGCCCAATGGGGGTGTCAATGTCGGTGGAGGGCACAATAATGGTAACCACGGTTGGGGCGTCAATGTTGATTGGCCCAATGGGGGTGTCAATGTCGGTGGAGGACACAATAATGGTAACCACGGTTGGGGTGTCAATGTTGGTTGGCACAATGGGGGTGTCAATGTTGGTGGAGGGCGCAATAATGGTAACTCAGGATGGGGCTTTAATTTTGGTTCACAAGGAAAAAGGGATATTGGTAGGTGCATTACGGCATTTATCGATAATTCTAATGTTATCTCTCTGTTGCTATGTTGTTGTTGTTTGTTTTTCCATACACAATCAGGGAATTTTTTGCATCAATACAATGCAGACTTTTTCCTGCTTATATAATGTGGTGGGCAGCCTCTGGAGTTTTGCATGAGGTGAACCATCCCGCCACCAACCCCTTCTCCCTTATCTTCCCTCTCCTCCCCCCCCCCCTTCACTTGCGTGCTTATCCATCCATTCGATTGATTAGCCATATTTTATCCTATATTACGTCAGTGATTTGTTTGCTGTTGTTAGATTTTTCAGTGCAGTCCCATTTACTTCTACTCAACCTCATAATGTTCCAAGAAGATTTTAAAAAAAAGTTACAACCATTGATTTCAGATAATGTTAATTACTTTTGCAGCGCCACATCTAAATGACCCCAACGTTTACGGTGATTGGCCATGGACCAATGGTGGTAATACTATCGGTGGTTCCCACAACAATGGTAACTCAGGTTGGGGCTATCCTCATAACAATGGTTATTACGGAAAAAGGGATATTGGTAAGTGCATTCATTGATCGATAATTCTAATGGTATCTCTTAGTCGTTATGTTGTTCTTGGTGGTTTTTCCATACACAACCAGGGATTTTTTTTTTTTGCATCAATACAATGCAGACTTTTTTCTGCTTCCATAATGTGATGGCCAGCCTCTGGAGTTTTGTATCAGATAAACCATTCCACCACCAACCCCTCCTCCCCTACCTCCCCTCCCCTCTCACCCTTCACGTGCTTGCCCATCCATCATCTACTAATCCCTAATCCATCCATCGATCCATCAACCCACTAGTC
Source organism: Pocillopora damicornis (assembly GCF_964200805.1). Taxonomy (NCBI): domain Eukaryota; kingdom Metazoa; phylum Cnidaria; class Anthozoa; order Scleractinia; family Pocilloporidae; genus Pocillopora; species Pocillopora damicornis. Next base: position 12,793,371 of record NC_142683.1, on the reverse strand, counting down.
TGGTAATAGTCTGAAACAAAGTCGTCCTCTTTATTTCAACAGGGGCACTGATAATTGATAAATGGGACATTAAATAATTTTTTTTTCGGGGTCTTTTTCGCTATTTAAGCACTGTAAAGAGAATTATACTTTTCATATCGATCTCTTACTTTTGTGAATTCTCTCACATTTCAGTTCCAGCTATGTACGACTTTGGAGAAGGAAAAGGTCAAGGCTCGAATGATATGGAAAAATATGAATGAGACTTTTCCTGACTTGTTCAGCTCCAACACGGAAAAAAAACTTTTAAACTCGATTTTGCAACAGTTGTTGATGATTACAACGATTCAGATATAATTCTGTAATTGCAAAGAACTCGAATAAAAGATTGAAATGGAGCGTAGCTCAATGTTTGCGTAGTTATTTTGTTCTCTTTAGAGGGAGAGTCTTATCGAGCTTGGTATCGGGAGGAGAGGTCAAAAAGTTAAACAGAGATTATAGTTTTAAAATAATATTTGAAGGCCAATTTCTCGCTTGATATAGTACATGAACGCGCACTTCTAATTGGCTGAAAACGAATGCATTCTCATTCAAATTACAAATAGCGCGCGCACGCTTACAAAATTTCGACTGTACATGTCTTGACTTTCTATGAAGATTTTTCATGTGGATTATTAACAAGTAATAACATGATTTCTCTTGCAAGTTGGTGTAATATGCAATTTTTCAAAGACAAAAAATTTCACTTCCCTTGCGGGCTCGTGCAAAAACATCACAGAAATTCAAGAGAGCGATGCCTTCATCAGAAACTTAGCTTGTTAGCTCAGTTCTTAGGGCACTGAATCGGTATCGCAGAGGCCATGAGTTCAAATCCTGTATAGTCCTGAATTTTTTGTTCCTCAGACCTTATTTTACAACTTGCCTAAGTAGTATTCATTATTGCGAAGATCGCTTTCATATTCACCTCTATTTTTGTTGTATGATTTTTCAAGCCTCACCCATAAATTAGTGGTTGCAAAGCTAACTGATGGGGTCTTGATACAAAATAAAAACCTGAATTCAATCGTCTTGAATTACGATATAGTTAATGCCCAAAAACTAAATTCAAAAATTACTTTCAAGGAGATCCTAAAACAGTTTATTGGGGGATCACAAATCAATAGACAAGTCGCAAAGAATGAAATGAATGTCGAGCGCTCTCAACTGTTGCATAAAAACAAAATACTTACGAATCCACAATTAACATTTACAGAGATTGTTTTTTTTTTCCTTCCTTTGGGACACGATACAATTTCCTTCATTAGAAGTTAAAACTTGGAATGATCTGGCGGCTTTGAGTGGTTTTGTACCCTCGGACGTTTCGCACTCATTCAATTCGTACCTATACTAACATCCTCGATCATCCAGATTTTTCGATTATTCGGATTTGCTTCTATGCTCCAATTTTCTTTTAAATATTAATCTGTCACATTCAAGTTCTCAAAAAAAACCTTTTTTTCCCCCATCAAACAAAACATGGGTAATGAAACTTCCGTTGGAACTGAATTTCTTCCGGTTTCGGAAGCTGTTGATTTTGTCAGAAAAAGTTTGACTTGAACTGAAAGAAAAGACAATGTCGACGCTATTTCATTGATGCGGCTTCGAAGAAAGATAGAATTGCTAATTGCTGCTAAATTCTATTCAAATTCAAAGTAAGTATGCCAAGAAGGCTTTATATTTCTAATTGAAGCTTTTTTGAAAATGGGTGAATAGCCATCAGTCTTTTATATTTGTAAATACATATGCATATAAATATGTTTTTTCTTCACATTGTTTCGTTTTTGATAACGTTTTTTAATTATTCTATTATTATTTCTCTAAAATATAAGCTAGTTTTACGTGGCTACTCTGAAATTCGGGTGTAAATAAATGATATGCATGTATCACAAGACGAAATCACATGTTTCCGTATTTCTGAAACGTGGCGGAAACATGCAACTCCATGTTTCCGTTATGTTTAACATGCACAAAAAGTGGTCCGGTTCCGTTGTATACGCAGCAACGGAAACGCGAGAAAACGTCACGAAACCGGTAACGGAAACACAGGTTATCCGTCGTGTTTCCAGAACGGTTTAACATGTTTCTGCCACGTTTCCGTTTACGGATTCTTACAATTTCGTCCTGTGTATATGCTGCGTCATTATTTTACAAACTTGATTTACCTGCACAATCAATATTTATCTTCGCTGGTTATTAATTTGAAGTTAGGTTCGAATTGTCTGAGTACGAAACTTCCCTCGGTACGAAACTATTAGATACCTTCAGGCATTAATTGTGCTAATTAGTAGTGATTGTCTGTTATAAAAGATTAGATACGTGTATAGCAATATCCATATTCAGTCCGTGCTCTTACGAAGCGGGATAACAGCGTCCAGAATTCATCACAAGGTAAGATAACTACTGGATCTGCTCTTGCTCAAGGCCAAGTACCCAGAGATAAATATATGTTATTTGCCGGCTGGGAGGTCCTTATGGTGAAAAACTGTGACCGAGGTCTTGAAAATGCTGCCCCAGACCGTAGGCCGAGGGCAGCATTTTCAACGCCGAGGTCACAGTTTTTCACCATACGGAGCGACCCTTAGCCGGTAAATAACATATTTATTTTTTTTAAACTTGACGAAATTCATTCCGAAAGAACCCGAATGATTGAGGACTGTAAATACAGCAAAATCTTCCATAAACTGAACAGTGGGGGAGAACATTTTCATTTGCGTAATGATAAAAGTGATTTAAAAGGCTCCCAAACAAACTTTGAAACGTTATTATACAAATATCTGTCACAATCTGACACCTTTCAATTAGAGAGCGCGTAAGAAAAGAAAAAAGCGCATGTAAATTTTTAAAAAACAACGAAACTAGTTTGGCAAGGACTATCACCACAATGTTTTCTTCTTAAACAGTCAATGACTTACGGAAAGTATTATTCACCCTCATCGACGATTAATTCATGTACGAAGATTGACCTTTTTTCATTAAGTAATCGGCGAGGAAAGTAATTGTAAGTAAATTCATATATTTTGTGTTGAAGTTGTGAGAGTTTGCTCGTTTGTTTGCTGCAATGGCGTGTGAAAATCTGGTCTTTCCTCCGCAAAAACTAAATTCGGATGATATACTCCAACGAGACACAAGGGGATTTCATGCGGCCTTTTCTCATTTAATTCCTTAAGTTTCTGTTGTGCAATTTACAATACAAATTTCCGAATTGAACGGACTTGAAAAGACTCACCGAGAGCGTATATTTGTTGCAGAACTGAAATTAAAACTTCGCACGCCTTTTCACTACGAACAAATTGTTTGAGAAAATTTAGACATTAAATGAATGAAAGTTCCATCGATCAGTTCAACTGAAGCCAAAAACCTTACGTTTTAACTCTCTAGGTACTTTTTGTGAACGATTAAAATCAATTGCAGACGGTTTTTAGGCCGCCTGTCAACCGACGTAATGACATTATTGCTTATACAAAAAAGTCATTCTGAAACGAAAATTTTTCAGTCGACCAAAGTGACTTGAGAGAGAGAAAAGAGAGGATTAATAAGTTATTTATCGGCTTGAGGTAGTGACCGACTTCTTTGCTTAAAAATACTGCCCAGCCGGTAAAACGAGATATATTTATGAAAAATAGCAACGAATGAAAGGATGTGCTCGGCGACTCACGAAAGCGTTACCGTTGCCCGTGGGCAGAGATAGGAAAATACTGACCGGGTAAAGAACCAATCAGATTGCAGGATTCGTTACCGTGCCCTCTGAAAAAAAAAATAAAAGTGATTACTCATCTGACGTGTTTTATTATGATTTTAGTTTTCATAAACAGAATATGAAGTGCTTTGTTATGCTGCTGGTTACTCTGGCGGTGGCGAATTCATTTTCCTTGGAAAATGAGGAAAACGCCGCGCTGAAAACGAAGGTAATGTACTACCACAAGAGCTTCGTGTGTTTCAGATGAGCTATCACGTTCATAGCGTTAGCGACATTTATTTTCACATTTCATGCAATGTCAGAAATAATGCAGAAGTGTCTTATTTTATTTCAACGGGTCTAAAAAAACTATTGATTAATTTTTGGCCTTTTATTTCATGATGTAAACTGAATCAATCAAAAAGCATTGCGGTTTAAATGGCAACTTGGTTGTCGAAAGTAATCAGGGATTGTACCGACTCTGACGAAGAGCTAACACTCGAAACTTCAGCTTTAGAAACTCTTTATGGAGATCGATTTCCATAAAACCAATTAATCATGTGATATCCCTCACCAACGCAGCAACACAGATTCTTTAGAAAATTACCGTCTTTATTCGGGGTCTGCATTAGCTTTGCTTCGCTTCTTCTTGTGTGTGGTCTAAGACATTTACGACAATCTATCAGCCAATCAAATGCAAAACTAAAACCAATCACAACTTGTTTATTTCCCGTTTATTCCCGCATTAGACAGTTTATCTGTTTATACCTCGAGTTTTCATTGTATTGTGTTGTGTTATTTATTTTGATTTCCTTTTTTGTTCTTGTTGTTGTTCCATGATACTCAATCAAGACATCTTCGCTTTAACTCTTTCTTAGTGTCGATAGCTTTTAGATGATATCACTAAATCGTTGTTTATCATTACCATTAACATTGACAAGACCATTTTAATTTAAAGGTTATGGGTCCTAGTGTACTAGATGCTGGTGATCGCAGGATCCTACCGAAGATACTCACGACTGGTAAGTTCATTTCAACTTTTTTTCTGACACTGAGCAGATTTTTTTAAAGTCAAAGTTGAACAAAGATACCCCCCTTCCCCCCCCCTCTTTCCCCCCCCCCCCCCCTCAAACACTCACATGTCGTTTAAGTGCAGTTTTCAATTCTTCTGGATTTTGCAGAAGAAAAATTGGATCTATGAATGTAGCTGAGATAAACCTTCTCTCTAAAAGCACTGCAACGGTGTGAGTTTGACGCATAGATATGAGTGCTCCAAAAAATGTGCGTAACTCGCGCGGGCCAGAAGAGACAACTATTAACCAATACTGCTACATCAGTAATTAGCTGTTGTTAGATATCAGTTCAAATTTGTTATTTTCAAAAATTAAAAATGGAGCAATAACAATTTCAAACGTTATCAATTACCTTTGCAGAAACCCGTTTCGCTCGACAAAGTAGTGAGGACAGCAATGTTGGTCGGTCATCAATGGATGCCAGTGTCAGCGGAGGACAAAAAAATAGTCAACAGGATTGGGGCATCAATGGTAAACGAGGTTGGGGCATCAGTGGTAGTTATCATCGAGGCAATTGGGGCGTCAGTGGTAGTTATCAGCGTAACAATGGCAGATCGAGTGTGGGCATCAGTGGTAGTTATCAGCGTAACAATGGCAGATCGATTGTGGGCATCAGTGGCGGATTGGGGAGGAACAATGGCCGACCGAATTATCGAAAGAAATTTGGTAAAAATGGTTGTTGTTGTTTTTGTAGGCTACAAACAATCCCTCCTTGCGACGAAGTTCGTTGAGCGAGTCCAAAAATTTCAGTGAGACAAAAAAATGAAGTTAGCGCGCCGCGGGCAGTTTTGGGAGTGTGGTGCATCACTCTTTAAAACTCCCCTAACCCCACCCCCGTTGTTTATCTATCCATCCATCCATAAATCTTTCCATTCATCTACTAATCCATCCTTTCATTCATGCACCCAATATTCTGGTAATGGCTGGCAATTTCGTGATAAACAAGAAATCAGGGGTTTTTAGATAAGTAAGACCCCTTCTTATAGTTGGGCGCACTGATAATTGGCAACGGAAATTGAGTGCTTTTTTCGGCATTTAGGCTTTTTAAAGAGAGACACACTTTACAGGTCCGAGTCCCTCACGCTAGCGATTTTTTTTTCATATTTCAGACCCACGGGTGAACTACTTAGGAGGAAGTAAAGGTCGACGTCAGAACGGTATGAGAAAATATGAATGAAACCTGTGTTGTGCTGTGTAAATTAAATTTTATTTTCTTCATAAATTTCCAGTTCCATATCGATCTCTAATTTTGATCAATTCTCTCACATTTCAGGCCTACCTTACAACATTCGGAAGAAATAAAGGTCAACGCTCCAATGATATGGGGAATGTAAAGAAGAAAGTGTCTTAATTTGTTAAGCTTTAGTAAGAAACATAGCACAGACTCGATTTTGTAACAATACTTAATAATTCTAATGATAAAGAAATGGCAAAAGAAGCAAAGAAAGGATTACAAAGGAGCAAAGTTCGGTGTTTGCGTATTTATTTAACCCTTTATACCTTAGTATCAATATTCATATTCTCCTGACTTCTCTCTTTACATTTCATATGGTACCGACAAGGAGAATTTTATTGACAATCAGGAGCTTCTCAAATTGGTGATCATTTCCTTTATTCTCATGACCTTAATGTTTGATTCAAGGGTGAAATCGTAAAGAGAAATCAGAAACCGGTCACCTTGAGGGGCAAAAGGTTAATGCTGGTTTGGGAGGGTCTTCGCGTATCTCCGAATTTAAAGGAACGAATGAACAAGTTAAATAGAGGTTAGGGTTTCAAAAATAGATTTGAGTGTAAGTTTTCGCCTTAAGGTCTCCGAGAGTTGCTTGCAGATGCTTATGAGGCTCTGCGTACTGGTTTATTCACAATTATGCCCCTCGATAAAAATTAAACTGATAAATATGGTTTTTCATCAGGGTTTAAAAGGCGACTATAACTGGTTAATAACCGTATTTATTATATAGCTGGCGGCGCCCCTGGGAAATACGAAGCGAATCCTGTTTCCTGATTGGCTGCCTGAGTGGGTAGGATGGGCCCATCTTTCCCACTTTGATCTTGCCCCAAAAAAAAGCGCGTGGAGCGGACTTACAATGTTCGCAACCTTTGCACAATTTCGGCGCAAAAAGCGGCAGAAGACAGTTAAATGTCGCATATCGATGTTCAGTCCCATTACATTTTCTGCACTGTTTCCCTCTAGCTGAGCATCATTGATCGTTATCTTTATGTCCCACATTTCCACAACAAAAACATTTAACATTCCTTGTGCTCGGGCCTCCTCTGTGATCCACCTTTCCACCCATACCATTAACCCTGTTACTTGCATTGCTTGCTCCTTCAATCGAACGGGCCTGTTACTCAGACTCTTCCATAGCACGGGCAATTTCTCTCAATTGTGGCAGAGTCAAGGCTTAACTCTTCTGAAGTAACTTTCGACAAAGTTCGTGTGACAAACTTATTAATAGCTTGATCACGAATTTACTACTCTACAGCGTTTGCGTCTCCAAATTCACAGGTTTGGGCTTTCTGTCTCAATCTGGTCACAAACTGTTTGACGGTTTCGTTAGTTTCACGAAAACAAAGCCTTTCGTACAGAACATTCGCTTACGCTTACGGTTTGAAATATTTATTTAACGTCGCCGTCGCTTTCTGGTAGTTATCCGACCCTCCTTCTTCGTTTAACATGAAATAAATATCTTGAACATCTAATCCAGCAGTATGCAGCAATAACGCCTTCTTCTGATCGACATTTCGAACTCCTCTTCCCTTTGCAAACCACTCAAAAGCTCGCAGTCATCTTTCCCAGCGTGCGGAGATACCAGCAGTTTCAGGGCAGTCAAATGGCTTTAAAAACTGTATATCGCTTAAATATACACTTGACATCTCGAACAAAAGCTACTTACGACCGTCCTCGTCGCCAAAATGTAGTGCATTTACGGATTTGACACAAACAGTAAAGAACACCTTTGAAAGGAATCCAACAAGTTGTTTTAATTATTAACATCGCAACACGCATGCTCCGATATACAAACAAGGGGGTGGAGAGGGTACAATTAAACATTGGCCGTTTTCATACTAGAGGACGCATTATCCGTCCAGACGGATAATGCGTCTCTTGTGGTATGCGTCTAGTGTAAAGACGGGACGAATAACAAGACGAACTACGAAAGACGAACGAGATATTCCGCGCGGCGAAAAAAAAGAGAATGGGCACTAGTGTGCCTTGTTTGGCGGTAAAATTTAAAGATGGCGGCCGCGCTTGAACTTCTCAAATTTTTTTCCCGTAAGAGAAAGGCAGAACAAGAGTTTTTAGGTGACCAATATAGGTTAAAGGACGAAATGGCAAAGAAACGTTTTCGTAGGGAGATGGAGTTCGAAACTGAAGCTTCACAGCCCGCTGTTATGTCAGTAATCGTGATTACAAAAAGCGACAGAAACGAGCGTGGTCCTGATGAGTTGAGGAACGGAAATTGGTGGACAGACGGATATCAAAACTGGGATGAAGAATCTTTCAAGAAAAGGTTAAGGGTGTCTCGAGACACTTTTGAATTTATTCTAAGCGAAATTAAAGACCTTATCGTGAAGGAGCCCACTCGCATGAAGCCTCACCCTACTCCGCCTGCTACCCAGTTGGCTTTATGTCTATACAGACTAGCACACGGGTGCACGTTTTTGACCGTTGGAGATCTCTTTGGGGTTGCAGAATCAACTGCTCACATCATTTTCCAAGACGCTTGTAAGGCCATTGTGGGATGTTTGTATGACAGATTCGTTTACCTGCCAAGAAATCTACAAGAGTGGAGTCAAGAACTGGAAAATTTTCTGGGAAATTGGGAGTTTCCTTGTGTTGGGGCGTGGGATGGGTTTCATGTTTACGTAAGCACTAAACTTAAGAACTTTTACAGTTACAAGAAGAGGTATTCAGTTACAAACATGGGATTCATTGGTTATAACAAGCGTTTTATGTGGGCTGCAGTGGGCGCCCCAGGATCCACACATGACTCTAGGCTTTTAAGAAGTTGTGGTATTTATTCTGACATCGAATCTGGTCACGTGCTTCCTAACAGGTCTTTGAATCTTGACCCTCATGGGGAGATTCCGTTTACCACTGTGGGTGATTCAGCCTTTCCCAACCATTCCTGGCTTCTAAAACCATACAAAGATGGGACAAGGGTACCTAAGCAAAGGTATTTTAACAGGAGACTTTGCTCTGCAAGGGTAGTTTCTGAACATGCTTATGGAATGTTAAAGGGGCGGTGGAGAATTCTCTACAAAAAGACAGAATGTCATTTAGACAACATTTCCCTCATCATCATGACCTGCATTGCTCTCCATAATCTTTGCATCCACCGAAGTGATCCCTGTAACCCCAGGTGGAGACTTCAGGTCAATGAACTCAATATGATTCGAAATGGAGATGCCCAAGCTGATGATGGAAATACAACAAGAGAAGCCGTTGCCAATTGGTTGTGGGATATCAGAGAGGAAAGAAATGCAGCCCCTTGATTCTGTATTCAAATTAATAACAAAGGCAAAAACTGAGAAACTGAACTTTACTTGATCCTTAGCAGATTTGATGGAAAACAGGTTTTGTTACATGTAAATAGATTCAAATTTGATATTCAAAATATTTTTCAAACATTTTCCCTTCACAATAGATATAGGAAATAATATTTGTTGATACATTAAGTATGAACCAGAAGTTTTGCTTTCCTTTCATCCATTAGTGTAAAAATTACTACTATTTCAAGTTATTTTAAGTAATCTGGAAGTAAAATACTCTTTGCTAAAGCAACCAAACAACTAGATAAACTGGTAAAAAGGGGGGAGTAGGACAAAATCATAGGGAGGGGGGTCAGGTTTATTTTTTTATATGAAAGGGGATGGATTATTCTTGAAGGCAGTATAAAATGACATGTATTAAGGCAAAAATAGGAGGACAAACAACAACAACAAAAATGAACATGAAGTTCTTATATCAACTAAACAAAAACAGCACAAAAGAAATACTTAATTGTCATTCTTAAAAACCGAGGTTGGTTAAAAGCTTGAGACTGCTTAACAGTCTGATATGAATTATTGGCTTGAAATATTATGATGAAAGACTTGAACTGGTATTTTTACCTACTTGACATAAGTTTTTACATCATTTCAAGTCTTTCAATGGTATTTCCAACCAATTCATGACAGTCCAAAGCAAAACAGCCTTGGTTTCAAAGAATAACAAGTATTTTTGCTGCTTTTTTCTTGTTTATTTGTTGTTGGAACTTCTTGTTAACCTCATCCTCATAGAGGGCATACTGGGGCGGGGGTGGGGGGGGGGGGAGTCATAGCCTAAAAAATAACATTTATTTGAGGGGTGAGTCAAAAAGTAAATGAAAAATTTTCAGGGGTGGGTCAAGAATAAAACTTATAGCTTAAAAAAAATTCCCTCCCCCACCCTTTACATAAATAATGACCAGTCCCTAACCAATACATCCAATTCTATAGAAGTGTTATAAAGTTGTTGTTCCGTTAAACTTTGTAACAATGGTTTGTTTCAATTACAGAACAGTAATGATGTTAGTGTCTGGATTACTGGTTACATTTTGGTACCTTTATCACAACTGACAATAAATGGATTACAAGTAAACACAACTGCCTGTAATAACATGTCTGAGGTTTCAAAATGCAAGAGGGAAGCTCATGCCCCCTTAAATTCACAGTATTGCTCAATAAAGATAAGTGTGATAGAGGACCCTGTCTATAGAAAAGAAAATTCCACCACCAACTCCTCCATAAACATGAGTCCCCCACCGTTAATGGAACTCTTGCTAATACCAACGCATGGATCTTTGATCATTCTGGCTATCCATGTCTAAAATGTGGCTATCTTGGCTACCACTTGCCACTTGATTGGTTGGAGGGGTATGGCTATATGGCATTGGATTGTAATAAGGTACAAGAGGCTGCACAGGCATTGTTTGTTGCTGGAGATGCTGCCGTGCTCCTTGGGGTGGAGGATTTGAATATTTCATGATGATTTGAAGCATCTTTAGCTCATGCTGCCTATTCAATTCGGCTTGCTCTTTCTGAAAAGCAAGAAATTCAGCATGCCTTTCTTTGTCTGCTTCCATCATCTTTTCACAACGCTTTTGCTGTGATTCTCCAAGTGCGTGAAAACTCTTTGCGATCTCATTTATGGCCTGGGACTGACTTCTTACTCGTTTGTTACGACCTAATGGTTTTACGTCCAATGAATTTTTTAAAACTTTCCTTTTAACACCTTCGGTTCCACTCTCACTTGCGGAGGTTAACTCTTCCTCACCATCATCTTCCTGATAACTGCTATGACTTGTTTCTGTCTGCTCTTCGTCACTGTCTGTGTCTGAATTCTCATGAGACAAAACATCTCTTGCTTTGGAAGCAATTTCCAGGTTACCATGGGTGTCCGAAAAAATTGGATTTATGATTTTGTACCACTCAGGCTCTTCAATTGGTGACTTACCACTACCTTTCTTGATGCGATCCGTGTATTTACGCCATTGATCTTTTATCCACTTAAATTTCACTCGAAGCTTTTCAACATCAATTCTCAGATGAGTTAAAGCCTTTTTCGATTTAGACTGACGATGTTCTCTGTCATTTTCTTCTTTAAATTCTTCGGAGGATATGCGCTCCTCAAAGGCTTTCTTTATATCCTCGAAGACAGGTTTGTTTGCAGTCTTCTTCAACGCAAGCGTGTCCAGTTTGTAAGCAAACTCGTTTGTTTCGTCTGCCAGAACAAGGGCGAAGTACTTGAGCTCTGTTTCTGTCCATGGTCGACTTCGCTCTTTTGCACTTGGGAGTTACTACATCACGGGCGACGAGCGGGGATAGAAAAAACGACCCAAATACGAGTGGTCAGCGGTAAAACAACTTCAGTACCTCATATATAGACAGATCATTTGTAGTATCAGGAAACAATCGTGTTGTAAAGCCGAAGTGTAAACAGTCTACTTCGCTCACAGGCGGCCCAAGCTCCAGCTGTGAGATGATCATCTTGCGCAATAACAGTCATGGCGGAATTATAAGAGTTTGTATGGGAATATTTACGACCGCTCTAAGGTATAAAATAATACGTCAAATTCTCAAAAAAAATACCTCACCTTACTTTCACAGCGTATCGCTTGTTATATGACCACTTACTTTGATGAAAAGAACGCATTTTAGCGAGTTGTCCATTTCGAGGTTTTCAACGTTCATAAGAAAAGCCCAAGGCTGAACACTCCATTTCCGAACGCCTGATCCGAGAAGCGAAAAATCCAAGCTCAAAATGACCGGGCGGCCACAAATCCAACGCAGAATCCAAGCACATATACTGTAGTTTCATTCCAATTCACTAAAAACTCAATCTTCCCCGTGCAACCGACACTAAGTCGCAGTTTGCTTCAAAAATTTCCAGTTTAGAGGTTTCTAACAGCCCGCGGCCACATCAACCTTGACACACGACCGTTGAAAACCAGCTCGGTAACCCTACCTCCTTTTTGAACTGAGCCTCGCCGGGGACCATACCGTCAGTTATCGTCTATAAATTGTTTTAGAACCACGGGTCCCCTCAGTAGAAATCAATCAAGAGGCTATTGTTTCGATCGGCCAATCGGCCAATGATTATTTTCGGAGTCAGAGGAAAACCTTGGAAGGATTTGTTCCAGTATTCAATTTAGCTCTATCTGGACATACTTAGTTTAATGTTGCTAACAAGACAACTGTTATTTCGTTTCGTCCGCACAGATATCCAGCAACAATACTTACCACGATTTCCATTTCAGATACGAGTTCGAATTGATTACGTCCCTGCTGCAACCGTGGAATAGACTATTTTTTACCGTGGACATTTTTTCTTTTTGAAATTGAAAGGAAATTATCGAGATTTACGAGATCAGCTGTGCGGTTTGCAACTATGCCTGTAAATTATTTTGAATTTGTAAACATTTCCGGAGGCGAATTCGATTGGCCGATCGAAACAATAGCCTCTTGATTGATTTCTACTGAGGGGACCTGTGGTTCTAAAACAATTTATTGACGATAACTGACGGTATGGTCCCCGGCAAAGCTCAGTTTGAAAAGGAGGTAGGGTTACCGATCATTTTGAGCTTGGATTTTTCGCTTCTCGGATCAGGCGTTCGGAAATGGAGTGTTCAGCCTTGGGCTTTTCTTATGTACGTTGAAAACCTCGAAATAAACAACTCGCTTAAATGGGCTCTTTTCATCAAAGTAAGCGGTCAGATAACAAGCGACACACTGTGGAAGTAAGGTGAGGTTTTTTTTTTTGAGAATTTGACGTATTTTTTATTCCTTACAGCGGTCGTAAATATGCCCATACAAACTCTTATAATTCCGTCATGACTGTTATTGCGCAAGATGATCATCTCACAGCTGGAGCTTGGGCCGCCTGTGCTTCGCTAAATAAAATGTTAAGCAATTCAAAAGTGTTGATTATACATATATCTTTTACTGCTTTAATAAACAATGAAGGCATCGGTGGCATCCGAAAGGTACCAAGAAGAATTAAATGTACGTTTTGTAGTTGCAGAAAACAATCGTGTTGTAAAGCCGAAATGTTACCAAGTTACACTTCGCTACTTAAAAAAATAAAACAATTTTCCTCAAGCTTTAACTGGAACAATACTTTTAATGCTCTATTAACCAACGGAAGCATCGGAGAAGGCATTGGTGACACCGGGAAAAGCATCAAGAAGAATGATATTAACGTTATGTAACTTGTTGTGTGACGAAAAAAAGGTATCTTGACTTGTTCAAAGCATTAATCACAGTTGGCTTCCTTTTCACTTGAATTTTGTATCCACAACCTAAGATGAGAAATTTAAAATTTCTATCAGCTGAAGTTCTTTTACTGCACATTATATCTATTCAATCGCCCCCAATTCACGTGGAAAAAAGGCAAGTAGGAAAACACTGAGCTTCGAGAAACAGCCATGTTAAGGCTAATGTATTTACCATTCCTTAAATATTTATAATCAAGACCGCTCGTTTAGGAGACGTTTTCTCAAAAGATCCACACGTGCAAATAATTCTGTTTTCCGTTTGAAATGTTTTTCTTCCTATTCAATTGAACAACTGACTTAGCGTTTAAGCCGAGAAAAAAATCACAAAGTTTGAATTCTGGGATGTTGTCCACTGTTGGCTCCATCAAGTTACGATTCTGCACCATTGACGCTCGTGAAAATCTATCTACTACCAAGGACTGTATTTCTTATCTTACAAATTAAGGTCTGTACATGACATTAAGTTCATCATCTGGTTCATTGTTATAGTCAGCTTTAAAATTTAAACTCTACTTTTACTGACAAGAAGCCACCCTAAGGGCAGGTGAAATGTTGCGTAAGCGTCTCCGCGAAAGGCACATCCAGACAACTTGCATGGAAAAACTGGCCACAGCTATCGCACCCAAGCCAATCCTCTCCATCGTCGTCTTTGCAAATCTTACAGACCACGGTATTTCTCCTATAATTGAACAAAAGATATGGGACGTCAAAGAGAGTGTTGCGACGTTTAAGAAACAATGGTATTTGACACCATCAAAACTTACCAATCAAGGTCATCATAACACGAGCCAAATATGACAGACGTTATTCTTTCCCTTTCCATGTCCACATCGTAACTTCCATTGATATTCAACCCCTCACACAAACACCGAGCAAACTTAAAACAAACAAAGAGAAATTTAATACATTCGAAACCAGGAAGCAGTCCTATTAAAGTGAGCTTTAGCAAGTGATTATGCTACTCACAAGACATACAATCACACCACAGTTATAGCTATCGGTCTGTGTGTAATGTAGTGGTTCAACACATAGCCATGACTTGCAATTCCATCCCGTTTTGAGATCAGTAACGGCACTGCAGAGTCAAACAAAATACAGCAATTACATAAGTATGTTTTGTCTGCATGCATCAAAATAAAAAGGAAAACACTGAGTTGAAAATATTTCACCTGATGTCATCGATCAGTTCTATCAGTTTGCTCTTAGGAACTGAGTTGCTCAAAATGGTTTGTACACGTCCATTCATGGGATCGAAATAATATCTGGTTTTCTGCTTTCGACCCAGAACCTTTAAAACATAAGCAAGAGAGCGCTTAAAGATTTATTTATAATGCAAATTCCAGTTAAAAGGTTCTTGATTAAAGTGCGTTTATATTCAAAAAGATTATTATCGTAAGGTCCTAACCAGAAGTGTCCAGTGATTTCCCAGACTTGTTCATGGGTATAAATATTTTAGAAATCTGGGTAAAGTTCTCTCCTGACCAAAGCAAGCGAGTGCTGGAATGTCGCTTTACCATTTCAGCCATAGTTTTGTCTGCCACAAAAATATCTCGGTGGATTAAGGTCAGGCGCCACAGAACTGCTTCGATAACCTTTGAAAAAATTAAAAAGGAGAGCATTTCATGGAGGAAAGTTGTAGGGAGAAGACACTCTATGTTAATAAAAAAAAAAAAGCACCTTGTCCACAAGCCAACCAGGCTGAAATCCCGCTATTGCACTGTTAAAGTTTATATTTCTTTTCGTAACCTCTGGATGGATCAACCGGAAATCATGATACTTTTTTTTCGTCACGCACGTCACGCAGCTAGCTACAAACCATATATATAATTATTCTTGGTGCCTTTCCGAATGCCACTGACTCCCTCTCCGAAGCCTCCATTGTTTATTAAAGCAGTAAAAGATATGAGTTCAATCAACACTTTTGAAAAATTTCTTAAACTGTGAAGTAAACTGTTAACATTTCGGCTTTACAACACGATTGTCTCTGGAACAACAAATTATATGTCTCTATATGAAGTATAAAAGTTGTTTCACCGCTGACCGCTCATATTTGGGTCGTTTTTTCTATCCTCGCTCGTCGCCCGTGATGTAGTAACTCCCTTTGCACTTGACTCCGCCATGTTGTTTTCTTGGGCGGATAACCGCTGGCTTTTTTCCGACACGGTCTCATTTCTTAACGTTATTCGTCCGTTGCCCGTCTTTACACACAAAGACGCATTATGCGTCCAGACAAACTACCTTTCGAAGTGCGTCGTTCAAGACGTATTTCAAATGAAAGTTCGTCTAGACGTATAATGCGTCTTATGCCCGTCTTTACACGAGAGACGCATAACCGGACGAACGAACTACAAATGTTTGCCCAAGTTCGTCCAGACGGATAATGCGTCTCTAGTATAAAAACGGCCATTCAAAAACTCTACAATAATACTTTCCGTTCGATCATTGACTGTTTTTGAAGAAAACACTGTCGTGACAGTCTTTGCCAAACTAGTTTCGTCTTTTTTTAAAAGTGAACATGCGTTTTTTTTTCTCTTACGGGCTCTCTAATTGACAGGTGTCAGATTGTAACAGATACTTATGAAAATAATGTTTCAAAGTTTGTTTTGAAAGCCTTTTAAATCACCTTTATCATTATGCAAACGAGAATGTTTCGATGGAGCATCTCTCTTTAATTTGCGTCACCTCTATGACTCGCTCAAAAATTGTTCAGTTTATGGGAGATCTTGCCGTATTTACAGCCCTAAATCATTTGGGTTCTTTCGGACAGAATTTCGTTAAATTTTAAAAAATAAATAAACATGTTATTTACAGGCTAAGGGTCGGTCTGTATGGTGAAAAACTGTGACCTACGGCCTCGGGCAGCATAATCAAGACCTCGGCCGCAGTCCATACGAACCTCCAAGCCAGCAAATAACATTTACGTATTTCTAATAAAGTTCGGATATAACGCGTGCAGTCATTAGTTGAAAGAGCGTGCTCTATGAGAGTATAGAGCATAGAGCTGAGCTAAAGCTGTCACCCCATCTGCCAAATTGTACTATGTTTGACCTTTTCCGGGACTTCTCTCTGGCTTTTTTTCGTTAATTGAAAGTGAAATTTCGGAACAAGCGAGCCGGCAAGTAGCAACAGAAGAACCAAACAAAGGTTTTTAAAAAGGCCAAGCGCCGTAATTTACGTTATTATAACGTGAGCAGGGACAAAAATCCTCAAGGAGAAAACGAAATGGACAGTCCGAGTTTTAGAGGTTTTCACGCTTAGTTAGATGGCAAGCAAGCAAGATGGACAGTCCGAGTTTTAGAGGTTTTCACGCTTAGCTAGATGGCAAGCTTATGTACGGTAATAAAAATCAAACACAGCTAACACTCGTATAGTATGTAAAGTTTCCTGATCAAAAACAAAACAGAACAAAACAGGAATGATGAAAAAAATAACCAAACTGGAATAACTGTTAAAATTCATACTAATCATGCCGATGTCAGAGCGACTGCGATCACGCCGAGGTCCATCGCGGCTAGCTCATGATCGCGATCTTCGGTCATCGCAAAGCAAGCAAGGCTCAGGAACTACATCGGGCGCATTTCGAGTGAAAGAATAATAGCCTGCTCTGATATCCTCTCCGATGCGCTGTCATCCCGAGCGATCTTTATGTTCCGGTGAATTCGGCTGTCGTTCGTTCATAAAACACTCGCCTTGATCTGTTTGTTTTCTACTTGTCATGTGAAAAAACTTGCGTGTTTTTATAAGCCACAATTCGGCTGAGTTTCATTAAACATTTCACTTTAAGATTCTGTATTAGAGACTAAAAAACTTTAGGCTGAGGTGTTAAATTAGACCTGCCAAACTATTGAATTTAGTTTGTAAACTATTACAGAATGTGAACTATTGATGGTTTTTGAACTTTGATGATTTGACATTTTTGACAGCTTTAGTCTTGTACAGCCAATCGGATTATTTGAACCATTCTAACAAGGATTCTGATTGGCTTATTGTAGCATGCTTTATGAGAGTATACAGCATGCTGACGACACTGTTGTTCGCTTTGGAAATAAAGTTTGTTTTGAAAATTGAAAGTAATGCATGGGAGTTTGCTTGGGGAATTTAAAGAATTCTTTATTATAAAACAAATAAAGAAGCCTTAACTGTGCTGTTTTAAAACACTTAGGAAGCCAGTAGAGCACTCAAGAAGTGGAGAGAAACACAAGACGTAGTCGAGTGTTTCTCCCTACACTTCTTGACCTTTGTACACAAACGATATTTGTTTTCGTTGGTTACAAATTGCCTAAATTTATGTTCGAACCGTACAGGTACGAAACTATCTTATGTACGAAACTATTAGATAAGTGTTTAAGAGGTTCTACTAAATATTGTTTTCCATGTCAAGTATGTTTAAAGCAAGTATGATGAAAAGAATATTTGCATATATATTTCCAATTGCAGCATTTTTGAAAATAGGAGTATAGCTATAGGCCTTTTATATATGTTAATATATATATGCAAATAAATATTTTTTTCTTTCGTTTTTGATAACATTTTTATTTATTTCATTATTATTTATTATTATTAAAACACTTAGGAAGCCGGTAGAGCACTCAAGAAGTGGAGAGAAACACAAGACGTAGTCGAGTGTTTCTCCCTACACTTCTTGACCTTTGTACACAAACGATATTTGTTTTCGTTGGTTACAAATTGCCTGAATTTAGGTTCGAACTGTACAGGTACGAAACTATCTTATGTACGAAACTATTAGATAAGTGTTTAAGAGGTTTTACTAAATATTGTTTCCCATGTCAAGTATGTTTAAAGCAAGTATGATGAAAAGAATATTTGCATATATATTTCCAATTGCAGCATTTTTGAAAATAAGAGTATAGCTATAGGCCCTTTATATATGTTAATACATATGCAAATAAATATTTTTTTCTTTCGTTTTTGATAACATTTTTATTTATTTCATTATTATTTCTCGAAAATATTTGCTAATTTTATATAGCAACTCTGAAATTCGGGTTTAAATAAATGATATGTATGTATGTGTTGTGTCATTATTGTACAATCTTAACCTACGTACAAAATCGATATTTGTTTTCGCTAGTTACAAATTGTCTGAATTTAGGTTCGAACCGTACGGGTACAAAACTGATACACACTATCAGGCATCAACAGTGCTAATTAGTAATGTTTGGATGCTATAAAAGATTAAATACGTACATAGCATTATCCATACTCACTCCGTGCTCTTACGAAGCAGGATAACAGCGTCCAGAATTCATCTCAAGGTAAGGCAACGACTGGATCTGCTTTTTTTCTTGGTTCTGTATTATCTGACTTAATTCATGACTCAGTTCATTAAGTTATATTACGAACAAATTTAAAGGAGGTCAAATCTATTTCCATTCCTTCCTCTATTTTCTTCATACCTAATTCTTCGCCGTAGTCAGCCATATAAGAATTTAGGACTAATTCTGTGACTTAAGTAACCTTGGAGCCTGTGGTTTAAAATCAAGAATTTGACCCGTCTATTCCAACAAAGCGACCAAGAATGTTGCCGCTGCTCCCACATGGAATGTAAGTCTGTTGAAAGTTATCCCTTTCAGTTTTTTGGGGGTTCCAATGTTCCATATCTACGGGTAATCGATTTGTATTTAGTATTATGAAAGCGCAGAGCATCACTAAAAGGGATGTCTTCCCCATAAGCAAAATTCGGGATAGATGATCACATAGTCCTGGATACTTCAATGGTCACAACTTCAGTGAGAACTAAGTCAACCAAGTACCCAGAGATAAAAGTGATTACTCATCTGACGTGTTTTATTATCATTTTAGTTTTCATAAACAGAATATGAAGCGCTTTATTATGCTGCTGGTTACTCTGGCGGTGGCGAATTCATTTCCCTTGGAAAATGAGGAAAACGCCGCGCTGAAAACAAAGGTAATGTACTACCACAAGAGTTTCGTGTGTTTCAAATGAGCTATCATGTTTATAGCGTTCACGACATTTATTTTCACATTTGATACAATTTTCAATTAAGTGTCAGAAATAATGCAGGAGTGTCTTATTTTATTTTAACGGGTGTAAAAAAAACTATTGATTAATTTTTGGCCTTTTATTTCATGATGTAAACTAAATCAATCAAAAAGCAATTGCGGTTTAAATGGCAACTTGGTTGTCGAAAGTAATCAGGTATTGCGTCGACTCTGACGAAGAGCTAACACTCGAAACTTCAGCTTTACAAACTTTTTTATGGAGATTTCCATAAAACCAATTAATCATGTGGTATCCCTCGCCAACGCAGCAACACAGATTCTTTAGAAACTTACCGTCTTTCTTAATGCTGATTGCTTTTAGATGATATCCTTAAATCGTTATTTATTATTACATCTATTATTAACGAGACCATTTTAATTTAAAGGTTTTGGGTCCCCGAGTACTAGATGCTGGTAATCGCAAGATCCTTCCGAAGATACCTGTGATTGGTAAGTGCATTTCAACTTTTTCTACCGCTTTAGTTGTCACTTATGCAAAGTGTCACTTATGCAGTTTTTTTTTTTTTATGTCAAAGTTGAACAACGATAATCCTCCTCACTCACTTATAGTTTAAGTGCAGTTTTTAATTCTTCTTGATTTGTAGAAGAAAAATTGGATCTATGAATATAGCTGAGATAAACCTACTATCTGAAAGCACCGCACTGATCAGTGTGGGTTTAACGCATAGATATGAGTGCTCCAAAAATTGTGCGTAACTCGCGCGGGCCAGAAGAGAAAACTATTAACCAATACTGCTACATCAGTAATTCTTTGTTGTTAGAGATCGGTTCAAAGTTTTCATTTCCAAAAAGAAAAATAGAGCAATGACAATTTCAAACGTTATCAATTACCTTTGCAGAAACACGTCTTACTCCACAGAGTGCTTGGGACAGCAATGTTGGTCGGTCATCAATGGATGCCATTGTCAGCGGAGCACAAAAAAATAGTAAACAGGATTGGGGCATCAATGGTAAACGAGATTGGGGCATCACTGGTGGTTACAATGGAGGCAATTGGGGCCTCAGTGGTAGTTATGGGAGTAACAATGGCAAATCGAGTTTGGGTATCAGTGGCGGATTGGGGAACAATGACCCACCGGGTTGGCACGTCCGTCTCGGTTATCAAAAGAAATTTGGTAAACGTAATTGTTATTGTTGTTGTTGTTGTTGTTGAAGAGTACGAACAGTCCCTCCTTTCGGCGAAGTCCGTTGAGCGTCTCCAAAAAATTCAGTGAGACAAAAAAATGAAGTTAGCGTGCCGCGGGGAGTTGGGGAGTGTGATGCCTCACTCTTAAAACTCCTTACACACCACCCCCGTTGTTCAGCTATCCGTCCATCCATCCATCCTTCCATTCATCTACTAATCCATTCATCCATTCACGCACCCATTAGTCTGGTAATGACTAGCAATTTGTAAAAACGAGAAATCAGAGGTTAAATAAGACCCTTTCCTATAGCTGGGTGCACTGATAATTGGCAAAGGATATTAAGTGCTTTTTTCGGGTGTTTAAGCTCTTTAGAGAGAGCTACACTTTTCATGTCCGAATCTCTTACACTGGTGATTTTTTTTTAATATATTTCAGACCCACAGGCGAATTACCTATCGGGAAGTCAAGGTCGACGCCAAAACGGTATAGGAAAATATGAATGAAAACTGTGCTAACTTAATTGTTTCTTTTTTCAATTAATTTCCAGTTTTATATCGATCTCTAATTTAGGTAAATTCTCTCACATTTCAGGCCCACGTTACAACATTCGGACGAAATAAAGGTCAACGCTCCTATGATATGAGGAAATATAAAGAAGAAAGTGTCTTAATTTGCTAAACTTTAGTAAGAAACGTAGCATTTGGACTCGATTTTGTAACAATACTCAATAATTTTAATGATAAAGAAATGGCACTAAGGAGCAAACAAAGGATTAAAAAGGAGCAAAGTACGGTGTTTGCGTATTCATTTAAACCTTTACACCTTAATATCAATAATTATATTCTCCTGACTTTTCTCTCTAAATTTCGTATGGTACAGATAAGGAGAATTTTATTGACAATCAGGAGCTTCTCAAATTGGTGATCGTTTCCTTTATGCTCATGACCTTAATGTATGATCCAAGGGTGAAATCGTAAGGAGAAATCAGAAACCGGTCACCTTGAGGGGCAAAGGATTAGTGCTGGTTTGGGAGGGTCTTCGCGTATCTCCGAACTTATAGGAAAGGATGAACAATTTTAATAGAGGTTAGGGTTTCAAAAATGATATCTTAGTGTAAATTTTCGCGTTAAGATCTCCGAGAGTTACTTTCAGATGTTTATGAGGCTCTGCGTTCTTTAAGGTTCATACACAATCATGCCCCTCGACAAAAATTAAACTGATGAATATGGTTTTTCAAGCAAATCCTGTTTCCTGATTGGCTACCCGAGCGGGTAGGATGGGCCCATCTAGCCCACTTTGATCCTACGCAAAAAATAAAGTGCATGGAGCGAACTTACAATGTTCGCAACTCTTGCACAATTTCCGCGCAAAAAGCGACAGAAGACAGTCAAATGTCGTATATTAATGTTAGGATTCGTCCATTTTTAAACTTTCCCAGGCCTTGAAAATGATATTGTAAGATTGCATGACTTTCGAGGTATTTCCTAAACCGAAGAACCCTACATGATTTATATGTAAACAGAAGTGTGCTGTTAATCTGTTATAAATTGCACCTTAAAAGAAAACTGAGGATGGTTCATCGCGGGCTGGTAGGACAAATTCTAAACAGCTTTGTCTCTGCCACAATAAGGTTAAATACTTAAAAAAAAAATGTCTTTATCTGGCCTTGAATCATTACACATCCTAATTTTAAAAACGTTGCCATGGAAAAGAGCTAGTAGAAATAAAAACACAAAAAGGCAAATAAGGAGTCATTAGCATATAAATAACCTCCTCATGATCTAAAAAGTTTTTTTTTCTCTCTCATTTTTATTTTAAATCAACGGTGTTATCGACAGCAAGGATTTATTTCTCTCTAGGAGAAAGTTAGACTTCCTTAATCAAATTCCTCTTTGGCTTTTTCCCTTTTTTTCCAATACATTTCTAGCTGTTAGCTTTTTTCTTTTTCAACAATCAACAGTCACATTGTTATTCGAAATTTCCTCTAAAGATTGCCTTATTAAGTTCTGTGTGGCTTATTCCATTCTTTGAAATGTATTTTTTTTTAATTTCTGTCGTTTTCCATGACAAAAACGTTGAAATTTGAGGTAATTTTTCGCTGTTACAAAAAATCCCGTCTAACTGGCCAATGACGATGGAAAATTATGCTCTATAAATAAAGGCGAAAACATGAATAGAAAATTATGCAATGCTTGAAATTTCACACTTGTAATTCATTGAATAAACAGACGCTTCAAGCTGTATTGGGAGAAAACAAATAACTGCGTGTTTTCCCGCTGCTAAGCGAAATATTTTTTCCTTTTACCTCTCCAAGTCCACGATATATAAGATTGATTCATAGAGAAATAATAATTTATTCTTTGTTGCATGCAAAGGTTTCGTATAATTTCATATAAACCCAGAGACCTCAGGCTAAGTAATTAAGTACCTTGTATGACATGTTTACGGGGCTGCTGTAATACGAGTAGAACTCCTAATTTGGCCTGAATTTTGGGTTCACTATCTAAATCTTGGGTGTAAGAAGTCACTATTTATATTCTCTCGACACTGAAATCTTCAACATGGTGCGGGCGTTAGCGATACGCATGCAATTTCTATTTGTGCTATTAATAATTTTCGCTGTTCTAATTTCATATCATTGATAAAGAGGTAGCGCCCCAAGAGGAAATTAGATTCTCCCAATCAACTCCTGGTAGCCTGGCTTTTTTATATCTCTTAATTAATTTTTGTTTTTAACCTTTCTTTTTACAACATTTTTGTTAAGAGCAACTCTTCCCATTATCTATTGCAACATCGTTCGACGACCCAGTGATGGAATAATTGTGCACTGCAAATATTGGATAGCAAAACCAAATATGCAATGTAAATGAAGAGCTTCAAATTTCTCATTGTTAATTCATTGAATAAACTACATTTCAAGCTTTTGAAGCAAATAACTAGCTGTTTTCTTACAAGATGGTAATGCCTCGCTGGTGAAATGGTTCCTTTTTCCATTTTTTTTTCTCTATAAGACTGAGCCGTTCGGAACTTTATCCTATGTAGTAAGCAAAAGTTTAAAAAAAAAGTTCTTAAAACCCAATTACCTTGAGCCAAGAATAAACCTCGCATGAAATACATATGGGGCTGAAGTATGAGACGGGGGGGTGGGGGAATGGTGTGGGGTTCTTATTTGGCCTATATGGAATGTGCTGGAAAACTATTACGGTCTCAGGATACAACATTTGTGATTGATAAGCGGGTGTATAGCATTTCACTAAATAAAGCCTCTTGCAAATGCAACATCATTATTTAAAAAGGAAAAAAAAAGATTGACGGCGCAATCGTACTAAAATTGTTCTTAAGTGTCTCCCTACACCTTCTGTCTTGGATCCTATAATTAAAACTCTCTTTCGAGACCTGCTGTGTCTATTTTGGCCCCGGCGCTGATCGACGAGAGCATTTGTTGACCCATTGAGTAAAAACTGGGAAAGTTTACCATTTGTAACAGCTTCTCTTTAGAGTAAATTCATATCAATTGCTCGACAAGACTTTTATATTCGTTTAAATAAAATGCCACCTGCTGGCAGACAAGAAAAGCCACTTCAAGACACATCTGACAGATTTTTATTCGAAAGAACTTCCCCAATTCAATTAACAATTAATGTATTCGGCTAACGTCACCTCAAGGAGTTACGCTAAAATTTTAACTACCCGCTCTCCTGGTTAGAATTAACAATCTAGCTGCGATTCAGAAGAGGGGTTTTATATAGCAAAGATAATCTATTGAAATTTATAGACGATGTAACATCATAGATATGGCAATTTGCTGCCTACTCGAGGTAAGGTTTGTAACAAAAAATATGTTATGCAAATGTTGGAGAAGAACTTCCCGTGTCATATCTTCTAATCAGTCCGCCTTCGTGCGTCTTTGTAAACTAATAGACACACAATTCCATGGAAGAGTATTTCTTATCTCTTGAATCTTCGAAGGAGAATGTTGGCTCGACTATGTTTCATCACTCATTTACAATTTTTCTAACGTTCGTTTAGAATTAAATCCGAAAGAAAATTATTTCAATTAATTAGTATTAAAAGATAAGGTGTAACGAAAGTTCATCTCGATTCAATTTCTTTGAGAAGTAAAAAGTTGATAAATAGGCCAAGTTTTTTGTTTGTTCCTGTAAGAAATTGTGTTCCTTCCACCTTAGTTTTGCTTGTTAAATTCGCGGGAAAATGTTTATGTAGCTCTTTTTAGGAACATAAAATATTAACCACACGGAAAAATATCATCCTTTTCTTATGAATAGTTTAGAAAACTCTGCAATAATATGAAAGCAGTAGGTCGCCCATGTGGGTGCGTGCAGTATCATGGTATTACTCTGAGTATTTATGAATAACAAAAACCGTTGGTGATTTTAAGCTTAGGGTTAAATCATGCAATCTTTTCGAGGAACACAAAATGAAATCAGGCTTTCACAAGGAATATGCAGGGTGCAAACTTCTTAATTTTTATACCCCAAACTTGAATTTGTTTGACTCGACCGAAGACTGACGAACAGAGTAGTAAATGAAATTGATTCCATACAAAGGAATCGCTAAAGAAGTTTCAGGTGCAAAATCGCACGAGACCATTTCATCCACCGACCGTGAGCAGCTTTAGAACCAATTTTCAAAACGTAATAAGTGACGACTTGGAAATACGCAGTAGCTTTCATTTCAGTGCTCAAACTTTGGCGTTTCATTTGTTGTCTTAACGGTTTACAATACCTTGGACAACATTATAATCATCTCCATCTGAAAGGCATACACACTGAGTAGCTATCATATCATTGCAATGGCCACACATTGGGTTCCCTCATCAGACCCAAAGTGAGAACTTGAGCGCGTTAGATGCGACCAAAACTGCAGGTGGATCACCATTAACATAATTGCGATTAAGAGACCCGCCAAAAGCTTTACTAAAACACTTGTTCGACGGACTAGAATTATCATCCATTTCCCATTTATGCACAAGTTTCAAATTTCTTGCATTTTCAATAATTTATCTCCTGAACGAGTCTCTAACTTCATATTTTCAAAATAAAAGACAAAAAAAGTTATACTACTATTCGTTCGCCGTGAGAGTCTTGTAGAAACTTCCTGAAGAGAGAAAGAAATTAACGAAAAAATAAATATGCTTTTTTTGTGATTGCAATGCCAGAAACAAACTGAAGCTCATTTGCATCAAGACTAAATGTTAGGCAAGTTAAAAAAAACAGCCTTTTGAATAAAACTGATATTTTACAATGTTTGACAGAAATATATTTATGCAAATTTGAAATGTTGAAAGGCTCAAATTAAGTAAGCGCCAAAGACTATACATAACAGTCTTCCAATTCGCTCGTTCTAATTTTGAAAACCATGCCAAAAATTGAAATATAATACGCTTTGATTCGCAACTGTATCTCTTCCTATGGGAAAATTTTTGTGCTTCATTAATGTCACCTTTTTCAGTCATGGAAAACCTATTGCATGCAAATAAGAACTCTTTTTTCCGAGTTTCGAACGTGCGAATTGCTTTTAGGTGTTTTGCGAGACAACCAAGAACTCCTATCGCAACAGTCAAATTAAAAATACTCGCAATTAGCATCAAAATTTATATTTTTTACGTAAACTTATTTGAAAACAAATCTTTCCCATCAAGTTAGGTAGTAGGTCGTGCAAAGCACCAAAAAAATTATTTTTGGGCCCCGAATACGAAGGGCAAGATTGCTTAACTTAGAATTTTGGTTTCAAATTATACTTGAAAAGTCAACAACCTTTGTGTCTGCTTAAAAGCAGATGGCGCTCTTTTGCACGCTGGTGATAAATATTTTAATGACTCGAGAAGTTCGCTGACAAAAACACCTTCAATTTCGTTTGTTCTCAAAGAGAATTTTCACCATCCCTTAGAACGAATCCTTTGGGATCTATGTCTGGCCATACTCAATAAGTTTGTAATAATTTACTTAGCTCATCTGCATATAGGAGAGAAAATTTTAATAATGCTGACGTCTTTAGGCACTGACTTCGACATATACATTACTTAGCATTTTAATCGAGGAGGTTCGCCCCGGATAAGCTGTTTCAGTTAATGGTAGAAGGAAAAAAACCTCTATCCAAGAAACATCATAACTGCATCAGCTTGAATCAACTGTTAAAGGCTCAACGAAATATGATGTAAAGAAAACAGTCTTCACAGAGCTGGGTACAATAACAAAGATGCCGTTTACATACAACCTGCTGTTGCTTAAGTAACGACAGGACGGAAAGTTGGTTGAAATTTATAATGATAAGAATATCGTTATGACAAAGATGTGGCAGCAACTTATAGTTCTGGTAATACACTTGTCGATTGTTTTTGTTTTTTGTATAACCACAGAATGTTACGCCAATTTTTCCTAGAATATGATGAAACTCAGTTGTATATTTGCTCTTGACAGATCACCGCTTTTTTCGTGGTTATTCATCATGGCATTCAAGCTGAGATACAAATTGCCGGTAAGTTTGGCGTAGTGTAGTTAAGAACTGAAGCACAGTCAGCTTTTAGAAGAGAATGGCATTCTAGAAAGCCACATTAGCTTCCAAAACCAAGTTATTAACTTAGTAATATTGAGTCGTGGGTGAATTATTTATAACCTCAATAAGGTCTAATCTAAAATATGCAATTTTAGTGAAAAAGTTTCTCGATGCAACTAACTTGTAACCAAATGTTTCCCGCTTTTTCCATAATACTCTAGAAATTTTTTTTTCGCTGAAAATATTATGTGACTGTCTGACGTTTTCATGTCATTAATAATGGATAATTTTCAACCCTTCTTCACAAAGAGCATATAAAAGCGAATACAAGAAAGGTTTTTGATCTACAAAACCACTTCTATCACCAATTAAAACTAAAAACATTTTTACTTAAATTCGTGCTCGTCCTTTTATCGTTTTGTTGTTTGATCCTACTGAAATTCTACGAAATGAAATGGAGAACTTGAGAATTGTCTTTGCAATTGTTAATTATTGATTTTTTGCACTCTCGTGGAAATGTGTTATTTTCTACCAAGTTTTAACTCTGTTATATATCGGAAGGTAAACTTTACCTTCCGATATATAACAGAGTTATATGTACTCTTTAAAACCGTTTGAAACGGTTTTAAAGAGTATCCCCAGAAAATTCTCGAAAATTTGGCGAATTTCCAGTTGGTGAAAACGTCACTTCTTTTAATTAAAACGTCCCGTATTTCACTTTGGGTCAATACTAACAGGTTGTTTCATTAGTGACAGAAGATAATCGCTACTGTCTCTTCAATTGACAACACCTCAAACATAGCTTTTTCTTGTCGCTCTCAAAATTGAATTCCCTTGAGACCGGAAACGAACATATTTCAAATCCAAAGAGTCAATTAAAAAAAGAAAAGAAAAAAAGCGGGATATTGTGGAAAAAATTCCCCTCAAGATTTCAGCGGTTAGAATTTACGCTACTCTATGTCAAAAGTTAAATTTCTGCCTGTCCTTGATGAAAAATTTATAACTGTTAGCACATAAAAATGATTCACGGGAACATCACATCCCCAAACGATTGCTGGGTCCTAAGGCTTCTATTATACTTGACAAAGTCACGTTTCACCATGGGAAAATAGCCTCGTTCAATCTTGTGTTTTACGCGTAATGCTGTTAAACTAATTTTACACTTAATAAGCATGATCCCAAATCATGATCTTTATTTTTGCCATTTTAAAGTAAAGTTCTTAAGTCCTGAAAAGCATCTGCTTTTCATTACGTTCAGTTTTTATGAAAATTAAATTCATTATGCCCGCGTAGGGGCCAACATCA
Source organism: Pocillopora damicornis (assembly GCF_964200805.1). Taxonomy (NCBI): domain Eukaryota; kingdom Metazoa; phylum Cnidaria; class Anthozoa; order Scleractinia; family Pocilloporidae; genus Pocillopora; species Pocillopora damicornis. The sequence goes on along the minus strand of NC_142683.1, from coordinate 12,764,810 downwards.
CTTTTAATTTCGGTAATGAGTCTCTTTGCAAGGAAATATTGTGATATTTCGGATGACAGTCAATGCAAAATTACCCTCGCTCACTCAAGTGCTATTAGCAAGTATCCACCGCTATCAAACAAACAAATCGCCACATCGTCGCCTTAATTTTCGTAATTGAAAGAAGATAGTAAAGTAAACCGTTAAAAGTAAATTTTTCATTTTGTGTGCCACGAGCTAACCATTTCAATTTAAGCCGAGTCGACTACGAAAATGACATTGAGGATATTTCAGTGGGTTCTCGGCAAACTTGAACGGCACGTATGTCTAAAACACGTTTTTTATCGGGCTTCATTAGGCCTTCTCTGGTTGGCTAAACCTCGTGTTACCATCTGCTACGTGAGTAAACAACACATCCAAAAATGCAGAAAAAATATCTTTGACAGATGATGTAAAATTATTGAACACTGTTAAGGTTTGAACCTGGGAATATTATTGAAAAAAAGTAGGATATTGTGGAAAAAATTCCCGTCAAGATTTCAGTGGTTAGAATTTACGCTACTCTATGTCAAAAGTTAAATTTCTGCCTGTCTAAAACCTGGTGTTACCATCTGCTACGTGAATAAACAACGCATCCAAAAATACAGAAGAATATCTTTGACAGATGATGTAAAATTATTGAACACTGTTAAGGTTTGAACCTGGGAATATTATTTAATCGCAGTTCATCTAAGTCTGAGATCAGAAAAGAAAAAAAAAATCCCGATGACTTTTCTTTGAGGAACAACAACATCCGGAGCGGAAGTTCTTACCAGAGTCAAGTAAAAACCGTTAGTCGGTCAAAATTATAGAGGTCTGGGCCGGGTTGTTCAAAACACGATTAACTTCATGCGGGGTTAGTGTAAATTCTGAATTTAGTTCTGTGGCTTTGCAAAGGGTTCTGTCTTTTGTATTTTTCGATTCATATTATTCGCAATAATATTGCGATAAAAACTCAACAAAGTCTCAGTTCTCGTGCGCGCTCTTTTATATAGGAAATTGTAGCCAAAGGCAACTTGTAACCGTAGATTATAAATAATCCCCTTCCCCTAAAGCTATATTGTTTTCATTACAGATGGGGGTTTCCAAGGTTTTGAAAACGATACAAAAAAACTATCAGACAAAGAAACGAATTAGACCGGCTATGGTACCAGAAACTCTTTCTCTATTGTTTAAATTCTGATTTTAAAACATGGTTTCGGGCTCCGTTGAGTTACCGACACTTTCGAGAAACGGCCCCCTCGTTCGATGAAACTAATCGGTTGGTTTTTCCGAATGTTCTTTGACAGAGGTTAACCTATAGAAGTGTAACGGCAAAGAAAAAATTAGCCGTTAGGCGTAAAAAATTGACAAATCATAATTATTATTCGTAAAAATAATTTAACCGTCAAAATCTTTCCGTGAACTTGAACGGAAATAGATTAACCGTCAGCCGTGTAATGACCAGAATTTTAACCGTTAGCCCTAGAAGTCATCACCCCAGTGAGACCCTTTGGGTCTCTTATCGTTATATTTGTTGCAAACCTAGAGCAACATTCGACAGATGTATTTGGTTAGTTTCAATCCGTTGGCAAAGCAAACGTTTAGGCCTTCTGTGAATGATTCAACTGAGAGACAATTCTCCACTTAACTTTCATAATGAGCTTCGTTCAAGTTATCGAAACATATAACGTTGTAAACTAAAACAATACTTTTACATTCTTATCCAAAGGAAGCTCACTCGACCATCAAACATGCCCTTTAACTCCCATGAGTGACCAAGACAGAATTTCTCCTTACAATATCAATACAATATCAAGCAAACAAGAAATGAGAATAAAAAAAAAATATTAATTAAGGGATTATAAGTTGATCCAATACCAAATTCTCCAAACGAGCATTACAAGAATTGTATGGCAGACAGTAAGAAGAATTGCTAACGAGATCTTGGAAGTTAAAGGGTTAAGCAGACGATTTTTTTCCGTTTAGTTATTCTATACAGAAGTTAAGACACTTCAAAACTCTGAACTTTTTAATCAGGAGGAACTTTTTTAGCCAAAGTGGTTAGTAAAAACGCAAAGACCCTCTCCATTTGTGAATCGAGAAGAAGCGTTTGTATTTTGGACATTCCTGAAGTGGTTCTCTCAGTATGGGCAGATACTGACTAAAACTAATGACAAAATATAGACTTTCACCAAGTACGTCTGTTCCTGTGCGAGAAGAGCAAGGATATTCCACGGTTCCGCGTAAATAGAATGTTCCATCTTTATTTCAATCGATACAAAATTCCTCTATAGACCGTTTGAATATAGCCTTGGATTTAATTACATAGCTTTAAGGGGGAATAGAGTTGGGATCCGAGTCTCCGCCAACAGAGCATGAAGGGGGAACTAAGGAAAAGTCACTGCTTATTAACTGCTAATTAACAATTAACTGCTAATGACGGAGATCATAAATGGGGGATCAGGTACCCGACCTCCCTCCGACTTCCCTTCTCCCTTCTCCCCCTCCCCCCCCCCCCCCCCCCACCCAGGCGATAAATGAAGACCGACCCGGAATTGAAACATTTCACTCTTCTTCCCACTCCGATCTTAGCACCAAGCAATGTGACGGTTTACAACAAAACAGGCGATAGCTTGGTCGTCCAATGGAGTGAGGTAAAAGGAGATATCCTTGGTTACAGAGTGCGTCATCAGCGAAATGATACTCCTGTCGCCCTTGGCAAAAATGGAACATTGAGTAATAACAGCTCGATATTTGTTTGCAAAAAAGTAACGGCTGTGAAAATCGAAGAATTGGAAGTATATACAGACTATCATGTCGAAGTAAGAGCATTTAACAACGCAACTTTTGGGCCAAATGCTACCATTGCAGTTTTCCGTACAGATGAAGGCGGTGAGTAAGCACGTCCATATGTTGTTTCGCCCTGTCGCGAAAATCATATTTTTTTGCGTTATTTATTTATTAATTCATTTTTTTTAAGATAGAGAGTGCTTTCATTTTATCTGTTAAAAGTTTTCCTCGTGTAGCAATGCTTGTAATACACATTTGTTTGTTTGTTTGATCACTTGTTTCTTTTTCTGGAAGTAATGCAAGGCAACTTTGAGGACACCAAGATAAACCAAATAAAAATAACACACTTAATTGGCCCAGCTATCTCTTCTCAATATTTTACAATTTTAATTATTTATTGATTCTTGGTTTCAGTACCGACAAGTCCACCTGTTAATGTTAGTGCAAAGGCAGACGAGAAGAATGCTACTTTGATTTCGGTGCACTGGGGACAAGTCCCGCTAGCAGATCGTCGGGGTGAAATTTCCTTCTACTCAGTTGCTGTTATTGAACATAAAGGAGAGGAAATAATTATTCATGAGCTCAATGTGACTGGTTTCAACGCAATTATATCTGACCTCAAACCTTACACGTCTTATGACGTCACTGTAACAGCGTGGACTAGCAAAGGAGCGTCAAACGCCAGTGAGAAGAAACAAGTCCAAACCGCAGAGGCCGGTAAGGAGATTTTTGACAATGATAGCTAAAAATAAAACCAATATCAGGATCACGGAAAGCGGAGTGGAGAACGGTTATGGGGATTGAAGGACCAGAACCTAAGGGGAAGGAGAAGTAGCCTGCGTTGCTGACGGTCTGCGATTTTGGGAGCGAAGATTTTTGGTGGGTCTTTTATTTTACTCTCCGCCCTTGAAACCGCAGACCGCCAGCAACGCAGGCTACTCCTCCTTCCCCCTTGGTTCCAGTCCTTCAATCCCATAGTTTAAAAAGCGGACTATGGAAAATTGACCGCTGCCAATGAGGAGGAATCATTAGATAAGAACATAGCCTTAAGGGAGCATTACATAAATTTTATTGTGACACAAAGAAATTCCCCCGAACCCCAGGCAATGAAAAATTACCAGTCCCGAGGAATAGGACATGGGATAGGAGGAACGGGAATGGGGAACAAGAAACATGGAATACAATACAGGGAACGGCAAATAGATTAGAAAACAAAAATCGGAGAATGGGTGTGGGTGGAAAAAAAATGGAAAACGGTGATAAGAAGTAGAAGAATGAGGAGCGGGGATCGTAGAGCAGGGATCCGCAACGGAAAATCTCTTACTTTGATCATTTGTACTTGGCTTTGCTCCACCTTTATGACATTCGATCAGAATCCGCTCTCATTACACTTAGTCAGCTGTAAAACTCCCGTACCATTTCCATAGGAAATGAGCTCCCTTGGGGGAAATTAAACTCCCCCGTGGGCTTTGAGATCCCCATATAGAGCTATCACGATACAAAATCTTGAACTAAATCTTTAATTATAGGGAATTTCTATTAACTAAAACTAATTTCTTTGTCAGAAGTTTTCGGAATGTACAAACGTAAAAAAATATAATAATAATATAAACACCGATTTAAAATAACGAACTTGAAAATCCTAAGGAAAGTTTTCAAGATGGACAAACTGGGGTGACGGAGCGGGAGGGAGGATCTGCTTTGGGATACAAAACAATACTTTATTCAAGAGAAAAAAAAATTGTAAAAAGTCACTCGAAAGGGGATATTCTAGAGGTTAACCCTATACAAAGATTCCCCGTCTTAACTTTATGATCATTTTTTTTTCCTTAGCTCCATGCAATCCTCCGACGCACGTCAACATGTCGTATGACCCCTTCATGTTGAATGATATTTTTAACTTTACGTGGGAACCAGTGGAACGAAGATTAAATGGAATCCTTCGTGGTTATAAAGTGCGCTGGGAGCAAGTGAAATCGAGTGAATATTATATCAGAAATATTACCAACAGTACAACAAATTCATCAGCTTCTGACATCATAAGAGAAATCCGGCTAACAAATCTGAGTCTTTACACCAACTATTCTTTTGAAGTGGCAGCCATAACAGTCGCTGTGGGGAAATTCAGTGACAAGTATTATTTCATGTCACAAGAAGGAGGTAAGCATTTTCTAATTAATTTAGCAATTCATTTCTGGTGAATTCTTTTGTGTTTTGTCGTCTTGGCCGCGATGCGGATTTATCAAATCCGGTCGTATGGACTTCAAGAAAATCATAACGGCGAAGGCAACCGTAACCTGATAACGCCGGTAACAACACAGAAGATTTTTTAGCACATCCTTATGAGAGTCTTGTAAGCCTTAGCTTGTAATGTGTTGCATGACCACACATTTATTTTACCCTTTGAGTAATGTGTCCTTGACCGTTGTATGGGACTTAATTCTCGTCATCGTTAGTCGTGTTTGGGTTTGTCCTTGACCTTGCTTACAGTCCTTAACAGCGAGTTTTGTTCAAGTTTTAGTTCTCGAAGATTGGTTGTTGATCAACCACTTTGTTATTCATTTCTAGAAGAAGAAGCTAGAGTTGCTCTTGGCTACGCCTCGGGCAACTCTTACACATCTTTCGTGTTCTCCAAACTTCCTGCGTGCTTCATATCTCGATGAACGCACAGCTGTCGTATGAACCAATTGTTTTATAACATTTTCAAACCAATGGAAAATTTTTTCTCGAGGGATATGATTGCTGACGTCATGAGCGTGCACAATAGGAGTATGAAGCACGCTCGCGCAATTGAATTTGATTAGACAAATTTAATAGCTATGTTATGATGTCTTTTGAGATTAATTTAGTAACGTTCTAGAAAATATGTTTACTCTGCCAGGGTCAGTTGCCCCGAAAGCTCAAACATATCTACCGATAGGGTATTAAAGAGCGTGTACCTAGGGCTAAAAATAAGAGAAAGGAAGAGAGAGAGTCTCAGAGTGTGAAGTAAAGTTCATGATCAGACTCCTGGTACCTCCGTTTGTGCATGGTGTTCGAGCCGGTTTTTTCCCAACTGTCCAATATAATTCTAATGATGTTAGTTTGTAGAATTTGGTATCGGATCAACTTATAATCCCATAATAGATATCTTCTATGTTCTCATCACTTGTTTGCTTGATATTGTATCTATATTGTAAGGAGAAATTCTGTTATGATCACTTGTGCGAGTGAAAGGGTCAATTTGGCGTTTGTGTTTGCACCAAACTGCTGTCCAGCTGGCTGAGTTTATAGAGTGCGAAACGACTGGAAGGTCGAAGGTTTGAACCTTGCAAGGGAAAACGCACAGGGGCTCAAGCTTATCAACGAAAATGTATTCGCAAAAACATCTGTAAATGGTGAGACAAGTTAAACTTTCCGGCGAGGATCAAAACCCACCCGTTAAATAAGAGAGGGCGAAGCTCCCCTAACTCCTTCCCCCTGAGAAAGAGGTTGTAAAGTCAGCTCACCTCCTGTATCGTCTTTGGAGACCTCAAAGAACCCACACACTTATTCCAAAGAGCAGTGACATTTCTCTGCATTAGGGACATCTTCAGAAAATTGCCTTCAATTCTTCGAAGTTGGAAACCAAATAAAATTGAATAATCACTAATTCATCATTGTTTTCCTTCTCACAATAGTCCCAACAGCACCTCCAGGTAACGTACGATCTTACAACACAAGTTCGAGGTCAATTTTTGTATCGTGGACACAGCCCAACAAAAGCGAAATTCATGGGGTTCTTAAAGGTTACGAGATCTCTTACACCCCAGCTGATAACGCAAATGCCACGCGGAAAGTGATGCTATGTCATCTGAATACTTCATATGAGCTGACGTGTCTACGCATATTTACTTTGTATAACATCACGGTGGCTGCTTTCACCATAAAGGGGATAGGAAATGAGAGTCAATTGCTTCAGGTCTATACCGCCGAGGAAGGTACGTTTTAACTTTTATGACGTATGAATCCAAGTGATGTCAATTATTTGTAGCGTAATTCTGTTAAAGAGGTTACAGTATGCTTAGATTAATTCAGATGCAATGACATTCAGCTAAATTCACGCAAAGCAGAACAATATACGTACGTGGAACAAACAATGAAATAATTCTACGGGGTCTATCTTTCTCGTCTCCTGCATCTTCGTTGTACTAGTTGCCAGGGACGTTAAAGAAATTACACTCTTCGCGCAAAGAGAAGGCAACTTAGCTCCCAGTGGTGAGGTCTAGCATCGTTATCATTGATACAGGCCCACATTTAAACCGGCTTTAAGTGCCCATGACACGAAATTTTCTGTGTATTTATTTAGTTCAGCAAATGTACAAACCAATTCCGATAGAAAAGAAATTTTAAAAAAACTTAAAACTCAGTTTTGGCCCAAAAGTGTCACGTAGACCGGTGACTAGTTAGCGGGTGATGACGTAGGAAACTGTGAAAACTCTCGGTCGACACGCATAAATTACTCACATATCTTGTAATTTTGTATCAGTCAGCGGTGAAACACTTTTTAAAATGATGTTTGATAGCGATTTATAACTATCTTCAGCAAGCTCTACTCAGAGTTGTGACACTCACTTTCCAGCTTTCCTGACACTTTATTCCACGAGGATATTTTTATACGACATGTTTCATCAGGTTAACGGTCTGGCTATAATAAAGTTGTTAATGGTTACCAAGCTCTCTTTAAGTGATATAATGGTGTATTCAACACGAATTGTAAGTTGTAAGTGCTCGGCCGTAAATGCTTACTGTCTAGGGTTATCTGTCTTTGTAGCACCACAGGCACCCCCAGAAAACGTGACAGCAGTTGCTGTCAACGGCTCTAGTATAAGAGTGAGTTGGGGTCCTGTGCCAAAGGACAAACGTAATGGAATCATCACGTGGTATAGCGTTAAATTTAGATCAAGAACTCTTAAAAATGTCCCCAATGGAACTAGGCAAGTTCGTGGAACCCAAAATTCTGTGGTGATCGGAGACTTGGAGATGTTTGTCACCTATTCCTTCAGAGTGCAGGCTCGTACAAAAATTGGCAGAGGGAACTTCAGTGAACCTGTAAACCAAACGACTACTCAGACAGGTAGGAAAACCATAGTTTTAGCGCTCTACCGCTGAGCTATGTCACGGTTTGTGACTGAATTTACGTGTGGGTCTTCATTTCTGCTCGTGTGAATCCTACCTATCCTTAGCCATCTTTGTTCCTTCATTGTTTATCATTATCTCTTTTGAGTTTTTCCAATATCGTAAAATAATATTCTGTAGTCTTTCCAAAGTTGAAGGTACTTTTGCAAAGCGCAAAAAAAAATAGGAGGTGGAATATCGAAGCATATCACGCTCGCTTAAAGGCACTCTACAGGCTCAGTAGCTTAACGATGGCTATACCGATTTCGTTTTCACGAACGAAAAAACCAGTCATAACGATTAAAAATGGTAATAGGACTGAATGCAGCCCAATGCGGTCGGTAATCATACAAGTGATTAACAAAGTCGAACGACCCCGATTCGGGAGTCCGATCTGTTAAGCACGGGTATGATTACAGATCGAATTAAACGACACGAGATCTTGTTACCAATCAATCGAAACCATGACCGTTTTTTGGAAAGACTAATTAGACGTCGGTTTTATACATTTTCGTAAAAACAAAAACAAAAACAACCGTTAAGTCGGCGAAATGCGCGTACACGAGGCACACTGTCCACTTACGCAGGCAAGACGCTTAACTGGCCCATCACATTGTCCAATTACAAGCATGACGTGCACACTGTCCTATTAATGACAAAATCGGGCTGGTGGTAGCCAATCATGTTCGAGAATTTTGTTGTAATTTTCACTAATTAGTGATGAAATGAATGAAATAGATATGTACGCCATCGGTTATCTAACTTCTTCGGTGCCTGCGGTTCATGAGGGCCTACCGCAAACATGGTAGTCTTTCAGTTTCGCTTATGATGATTTTGTCAAATTACGTTGAGGAAAATTTTAAAATTGAACAGACCACGACAACATTTAGCTTATCATCAATCTTTACCGCAACAGCTAGAAAAACCCCAGAGAAGTGCTTGTACGTTTTTTGTAATTGCATAACTGATTTTATTTCGATACTTTTGCCTTTTAGTCCCTAATATTATCCTGCATCTCAACGGAACTCCTAGTAACTCGTCTATTAACGTGACATGGAAGGTAATTGACAAACCCTTTGGGTTATATACGCCTAATAAGTATGAGATAAAGTGCACAGTCAATGATTCATGTCAGCCTGGCAGCTGCTTAACAAACATCACATCAAAAATTTGGCATGAGTTTACAAATCTTCGTGGTGGCACTACACACAAGTTCAAAGTCAGGCCAATAGAATTATCTGCAAAGGATAGCACGGTGGTAAAGTATCGTAATGGAAGTTTCAGCCAACAAATCAACGTAACGACAAAAGAAGGAGGTAAGGATATTAACTGGAAAATAATTTGAATTTGATATTTATGATACTTGGTCAGACATTGGAGACCTTGGTTATAAAGATACAGTAAGAACAGAACACAGGCAAATGTAAGCAGTAGGCTACCTTCACTTTAAAACCCTTAGAAAACTAGAATCTAATTTCTTCTCAAACAATCATCCATGAATCATGAAATGTTAACTTCATGAACAAAGCGGATATGATAAGCAACATAAGAAGCTCTTGTTTCTCCAGCCAATTCTCCGAGTCATTACCACAGGAAATGTTCCGAAACAATTTGGATAATCTGAGTACAAGGAACAAAGGGTGAACACAATGGCGGCGTAGATTGTGCTTTGCTGATAATTCAAATTGTAACTTTCTTGTGAATGAGCAATGTGATAACTTTTTTGCTTCGTTTCTTTCTTTTTAATTTGAACTGAGTGTTATTTCGATCAGCCAAAATTTTCGTCTTTTTTGAAGCCGGTAACCTTTTGATCCCTAAAAGTGACCAGCATCTAATTTCTCCTTACAATATCACCCCTGAATCACACTTTGAGGTCATGAGAATAAAGGAAATGATCACCAACAAAGGAAGCTCTTGATTGTTAAACAATTTCTCCTCGTTAGGACCCTGAGAAATGTATGGAGAACAGTATGGAGAATATACATACTGATCTTCAGGTGTAAAGGCTTAAGAAAAAAGTTGAAGGGAGGAGTCATTCATATTTGGTCAAAATAGCCCATAACAAAATTAAAATTATTTTAGGGCGAGAATTGACCAGAAAATTGTTAAAATGTATTTTGCGTAATATCAAAGATTGAATTTCAAAATTAAGCATTTCGTTTACAGCGTCGTGATTTCACTATTGATCCGCAGTCTCTTTTCCGTTTATTTTTTTCCTCTTATCAGGATATCCCGGATCATGCCCATTACTACTTGGGTTACCATAGTAACACATAGCTACTTAAAAACACCCACAGTTTGTCAGTTGTAACTAAAAAAATGAGTTTTTTAGTTACAAAATCTCTATTATCAAATAAATGAACAGAAATAAGAGTAAGGATATTCCTGAAAATCTTCACTGTTGCTAAGGGGTTCCCATAAATCAGCCAGAGCTTAAGATGGACTTGTCTTGCACGCTTGAGATTCCAACTTTTTTCTATCAATCGTTTTTAAACATCAGGTTTTGTGCTATCAAGGCGCACGTATTAGGAAACGAACGTGTTGAAGACAGTTTCGTCTATTTACATTGCCAGGGCGGAAATTTTTTCTATGCAATCTTTTCCTGAATACAATTAATTATTTCTTGTTGCGTACTGTTAAAATGCTGTTAAACATTTTTTTTTCACCCAGCTCCAACAGGATCACCTTTAAATGTCACTGCAATCCCTCACAGCCAAAGCAGCATCAACATTACATGGAATGAAGTTGATCCATGCCACAGAAATGGGAAAATAACTGGATACAACTTAACAGTGTATAACAGCAGCTGGCATCGAATACGGGCTATTGATTTCAACGATACAACTCCGCGTGTAGGGATAGTGAAAAACCTCGTGTTCGCGAATTACAGCGTTCGAGTCAGAGCCTTCACAGCTGCCGGGAATGGACCTTTCAGCCAGTGGAAGATTACGACAACACATAAACCAGGTACGACCTGATAAAAAATGATAATTGAACTGAGTGGGTCATCAGGTGATTTTTTAGGGCATCGCTTGGTTGTTAAAGGGGGTGCAGTCGTCGTCAACAGAGTATAAGGGGGGGCTAAAACCAATGACAAAATATAAACTTCAACGGAGATCGTCTGTTCCTGTGCGAGAAGAGCAAGAATATTGCACAGTTCCGCGTAAATAGAATGTTCCATCTTTATTTCAACCATTACAAAAATGCCTCTATAGACCGTTTGAATATAGCTTTGGATGTAATTACATAGCTTTTAGGGGGAGTGGAGTTGGAATCAGTCGTTACCGACAGAGTAAAGGGGGAAGAACTACAAAAAAATGACTGCCGATGAGCGGGGAGGGGAAGGGTCGTTGGAATTTATAGAACCTTACGGGGGAGAGGGGGGAAATCGGGTAAATTTCCTCGTGACACAACCAAAAAAACGTGACGCAACCTAGTCCCCCCTTCCCCCCCCCTCCCCCCCCCCCACTCTTAGGCGATAAATTATGACCGATCTTTTATATACACATTTTACAGTGGCTATGAAGCAGTGACAAGCCACAGTATATCTTAAGTTAAACCAAGTTATACATCTTTGTTGTGGCTGGTTCTGATTTTCGACAACGTAAAAACGTAAACCGTATTTTGATCCAAGAATACAATTACAATAAAAACGATTATAGGAATAATGATAATTTGATTTTGATTGATCTCTTTCGTCTATTTTTAGCACCGAACTTTGTTCCACAAATTTTAAATGTCACAGCCACAGGAAATACAACCATCAATGTGAAGTGGAATTGCACAGGCATCCCAACTAGCGATTTCGCAGGATACCGTGTACAGTGGTACAACTCTACAACTTACCCTGAACCGAAAGACGTGGGCCGGCAACCCTGCGAAACAAACTTAACTGGACTCAAACCATTCACTGACTACATAATCAGCGTAGCAGCCCGTACAACACAACCCGGAAACTATAGCAAAGGGCGATCTGCTAAAACTCTCGAAGGAGGTACGTAGAGAATCTACTTGTTCTGGTAAATCTTGGTTTAGACTAAACAAATTCCCAATTAGTTACCGGAGGTAACCCAGGACGGCACTGATTTTGCTTCACTACACCCTGTGATTGACACGCGCCACTCTCTCAACCAATCAAAGGAAAACTAGAACGCCTGAAGCGCGTTAAAACGCACGTGACCAACATTGAGTTTCCATTAGCCCCCATCTCTCTTTTAATTGGCCTTAGTTAACTCGCACAAGTGATTAACTCCCCAAAGTATCCATACATTATTCAGTAAACAGGTAACGAGAATACTCGAACTTATCAGGTGGAAGTTATCTTGCTCTGACGCCAACTTCTCTTAACTACTTTGTAAGGAAATGTATAACAGCTAGAGGGGAGAATTGACAATCAGATCTTGAGAGTTAAGTGGTTAAGGGCCCAGAAATGTCTTCCTTTGATTGACACGAAGCCAAAGTTTCGAAATACCCCTAACCTGTTTTTTTTTTTTCTTTTTAAGTTTTAGTGTTAACTTAACGTCAATTAAACACGTTTCGATGACTTGACTTTTTTTTGTATTCACTCAGTGCCTGTAAAAGAGCCAGAAGTCAAAGTGGAAATCCTGGAATCTTCTTCAGTCTCCATCACTTGGAAACCAATTCCCGAACGTTTCCGCAACGGCATAATAAAGGGTTACCACATAGAGTACCACCCAGAGGAAGAAAACAAAACTGCAGTTCCGAAAGTAAACGAGTTAAATGAGAACTTCACTTTTCATATTCTCAAATCGCTGAGAAAATTTACGACTTACGCGATTAAGGTGGCCGCGTATACCAAAGCAGGAATCGGCCCGCTATTCATTAACACATTCAAGACGAGTGATGATTGTAAGTCCGTAGATTAAATGTTAGAATGGGGAACGGTAACTCGGGACAAGGGACAGGGGACAGAGGACGAGAGGGGAGAGACAGGAAAACGGTGGAAATGTGAAAAAAAGGGAAGCAAGGAAATCTGGGAACTCGAATTCGAATGATGGAAAGGAAAAGATTGAGAATATGGAATAGGAAATTTGGGACATAGGGAAAACAGAACCCAACACCCAATGTAAAATAGAGAACGGGGCTTCGGGGGTTCAGTGATGGGGAGTAGGGGACGAAAAACGGGAAACGAAGGGCTTGTGGCATACAGTTAAAATTAGTATTTTGAACACATTGTACATATCCCCATACCTAACCGTAATTTCAAATACCCTAATGATTCAATTTAGTGCTCGGGGCGCCTAATTTCTTTTAGTACCTCAAGGGAGGACGCTTACTCGAAACAGGGCGCATATTGGGACAGGGCGATTAGTTGGACAGCCCACTTATTTCTTTTTCGAGAAACAGCAGAATGTGAAACAAACCTTTGATGTTCAGTTAACTACGGACCACCTAGACTGGAAAACAGACTTGTCGTCCCTGGATCCTTCCCTTGCTAGAACCAATAGCCAAGAAATCGTCGCAATATTTTAAGACGGAATATTTCGTTTGATGGATCTGTGCACCTACGGCGACACGATAGTTGAGGGACCGAGACAAGGACCACTTTTTGTTAAAGGAGGATAGAACACGGTTGACCTCAACGTTCATGCACTCTAACAATAATAGTACTGAAACAGAATTGGGGCGTTGTTGGAATAGGGGCGCTTATTGGAATGAGGGTGCTTACTCAATAGGAGTGATTGTCAGAATAGGGGCGCTTATTAGAATAGGCGCGCTTATTAACGAAAACAAACTCGAGGGGAGGGCCCTTATCAGAGAGGGGGCGCCTATTGGAATAAGAGCGCTAAATCGAATCATCACGGTAAATTAACAACTAAATTGGCAAATAGCATAAAAATTAATATATAGGTGTGGCCATTTTCTGCTCGATGCTCTTGAAGGACAAAGAAAAGGACGGGGATTGAGAAACGAGAAACGAGAAATTGGAAGCGAGAAACGAGAAGCGAGAAACGAGAAACGAGAAACGAAAAAAGAAAAACGAGAAACGAAAAACGAGAAACGCAAAATTGGTAATGGAGAAATGGGTAACGATATACTTAGAAATTATTAATGCCTTAAACGTAGTTTTTATAGCATTCAGTTAAAAGGATTTCTCGTAAAAACTTAATTGATATGAGGATTCTTTAATTTATTCTTCCATATTTCATAAACCGGCATTCGTAAACGAGTAAATAAATGATAAGGATAAACATATCTTACCATCTATCATTTTCTGGACGATGCTCATAAAGTGCTGCTCAGACAACAAGATTGAAAGAATTTCTACATCCTGACCAAATCTTTTTTCTCATTAGTTCCCAGTGCAGCTCCTATAAACCTAACTGCTATCAACTCAGTCTCCCCACACGAAATCAAAGTAACCTGGAAACCAGTCCCCGAAGAGTACATGAACGGGGACTTAGTTGGTTATCAAGTGACGTATCAGCGAGTGAAGATTGGAGGTGTACCAATAGATTTTGAACCTGTTGGGTCCGTCTCTACAGGTAAAAATAATTCGTGGACTTTAAAGAATCTCGACCCTTATTCTGAGTACGAGATTACCGTCGCTGCCGAGACGAAGAAAGGACTGGGCCCCAGAACGTCAGCTTCATATGGAGGTAAGAAATTGATTGTCACCCTTCTTTTACTCATGCTCAAGCATGCAGGGTATAAAATAAAAAATAAAGATAAAATTATGATGATTTAAGCGTTGAGACATCAACTATGTAGCGCCCTTCTCTTCCACTATCTCCAGGGGCTCGTTTCTCGAAAGTCATTCGATAATAGCTGGTCTTAACCCTCTAATAATGTACATGAAAAAATTATGCACTTCTGATTGGCTGAAAAAGGGCGCATTTTCATATAACACGTTTACAGAATATCAATACCACTCATGATAAGGGTGTTAAGTATTATTATTTTCAAAACATCACAAATAAAACTACAAGGAAACAAACCAGAAAGGACTGGTTTGTGATCACGTCCGAACACAGTTTTCGAGCCATTTGATCACTCGTTTCATTCTCAAAATGCTGAAAGCATTTAATTTATATAAAACGAAACTGAAACTTAAACGATTCACCGTGAACCGTTCTTCTTTAAGTGCAATCACACTGTTACTACAAAAAGTCCACCGTTAGCGCCAACAGCCCCCCTTAATTTTCTTCCCTTTGTTCCTTTTTCCACTCAGAAACTTGTCACTGCGAACAAAATTTCACGACAAGTTGGAGGCGATACGAACCCTATGTTAATTTCACAGAAGACAATGAACCTGGTGAGATCATTCCGGTAGTTCTTCGTTCCATGGTCCAGGAATGTTGCGGAAAATGCCAGAGTTACGGAGAGGTAAAACTTGACTTCAAACGCAACGGCAGATCGAACACATCGGAGCGCCATTCTTACATGGATCTCCTACAAAATTTGGACGAAACCACTGATTTTACTTTCCCTGTTTCTGGTTACAAAGAACAAGACAGTTATAAAGGAGGCTACGGCTTTGCGCCAATCATCGAGTCCGCTGGTGTTGCTTTTATTGTTTACCCAGACACGACGCAAAACCAGAACACTATGTACCAATCAGTGCTTCTTTGTTTACCTGTTATGAGTTTGCCAATAGTTTTAGCTTACATCGCCGGTGTCATGATATGGTGTTTGGTGAGTAAAATTTAAAGCTAACTCTTCACGTTTTCTAACAGTGTTTTGTTATGGAACACTCTCTCAGAGGAAGCTGACGTGTTGCGTGACGGGACCAAATTACGGTTATCAAGGAAATCATCACTATCCGGTGCCGGGGAGGGCGTAGGGTATTGTTAAACATAGAAAAAAAAACATTTACAGGTGTTAAAAGATTGAACCGACATTTGGGACAATCCGATAATCCGGTTCTGTGCATTGTTACCCAGTACAGCTCCGGTGCGTAAACTATTGTTTCGGTGGGTTCAAAAAAATAGTTTTTTTCACAATTTGTTTCCTCTATCTTGGATTCAGTGGTTTGGGGTAAGTACGGTTTGACCTGTAGAAAACTTCATCATGCGTCCAGTAATTAAAAATTGTAGCAAACTTTTCAATCTTTATCTTAGTTATCGAGCGTACAGGTATCATTCCGATCATTACCTAAAGTGATTTGCTTTCTGTCATACATCCATTAGGAAAGAAGACATAATCCACAAGATTTTCCACCCTCGTTTCTTCTTGGGACCTGGGAAGGAATTTGGTGGTCGTTCGTTTCCATGACAACACTTGGGTGAGTTAAAGTCCTGGGCCCAGTTGGGCGAAGGGTGCCCAGTGGGGCAAAGCATGGAGAAACACTCTATTACGTCTTGTGTTTCTCCCTACACTTTTTTCGTGCTCTAGCCGCTTCCCACTAGCTTTACAACGGAACAGAGCACAGTCAAGGCTTCTCTATTTGTTAAATAGAGGAGGAATCCAAAATGAAACTTTTTAAAATTTCGGATTGGCGCCATCATGATCCTACTTCTGAGCAACTGCACCCAGATTTGTAGGAAGGAATTTGCAAATGCTGATCATTTATGTATATATATATATATATATATATAGGAAGTCTGCAAGTCGATTTTCGCGTGGAACAGTGCTCAATACGTTGAAGCAGAGCAGAATAAATATTATGAGAGGAAAAAACGACGCAACTACATATCCCGACAAGCCTGTTTCGTGAATCGCTTCACTCTTCAGGGGTTTAATTAAACGAATTATTGGAATTTACTTGCACGAGTTTATTAACTAACAATGAACGAGCAATTTTTATTACCGACGGGGCTTTGCCAAAAATTTTCTGTCATTTCTCTTTATAAACGAGTAAAAGTGCCATAAAATAGAAGGAGAGGTCGACTTGATGGCAAAAAATGTTATTACTAGATGCAATGATAAACTAAGAGGGAACAAAAAAGGCTAAGGGGGAGGGGGGTGGAGAATATTAATCCAATTAGCGCAGAGAATTAAATGTAATGGCAATGGTTTTCCTTGAATTCCTTAGGTATGGCGACCGCGCCCCTCTGAGCCACAAGGGACGGTCTTTTGCTATGCTTTGGACACTTACCGGACTAGTCATCATTTCCCTAACCATGGCAATGATCACCACAGCACTCACATCAATTACTCTGCAGAGTAAAATAAAGCTGTACGGAAGCAAGGTAATCAGCGACTTTCCCATTCTTGACAAACCTTTTATGTAGAACGCACCGATACATATAGCTTCCTATCATAATTGAAAAGGTTGCTGATAAAGATTCGTTCGAGCATCTCATCGTTTTTTAAGTATCACTTTTTCTCTGCCGTTCGCAACTCTGAGGAGAGCAGGAAAGGTAGTTCGTAAAATAAAATAAGGAAATTTCAGCTGCCTGTCGAAAGCCTGAACCACTAGTCTCAACAGATTCTTAATTAGGAGACCATAGAAAACACTGACAGGAGCCAAGTAATGGGCTCCTGCCAGTGACTAGATATTTTGCATCATTATGCTCTAAGATTGATTTTTAAAAAATCGCATAATCCTCTAATCCAACCAAAACCAATGACAACTTGGTCAACGGCATTTTCCCGCCCTTCAACCAGTCACATGGTCTAACTTTAAGTTGTCATCGGCCGTTAACATTTTCCTCTCTCCCTATTGGCCATTCTGATAATTTTGGTCTTCTTGTTACGTTTAAACCAGGAAAGATTTATGACGTTTCGGGGTCATCGTGACTCCATTATCAAGAGACTAGTTTAAAAACATGCAAATAAGGAAAGGTACAAGAATAGCATAAATTAGAATGAACGGCTTAAATAAACACCTTTGCGCGGATGGAATCCGTTTGCACGTTCAGTGTTGGCTTACGCATGCGAATATACAACATTTCATTAACAAGGCAATCAAATTTGCCGTTACATTTCGCGATGACGTTGAATTGCTCGATCAAGCGTTCAGGTATTTCACTATTGTGCTGGAGGTGGTAGTGTTTGTAGATAGAAGATGATTTCCTTTTGTGCCCTTCTACGCGATCGTGTAAGTGACCACGAGTATAGCCCACATACCCTGCATCACACAGGTTACATTTAAATTCATAAACGATACATTGTTGGTTAACAATAGGGGGCTTAATTTCGCGTTGCTTAAGCTGTTGATCGAGCTTAGGGCTAACGAACACTGGTTGGACAGTCACGCTTAACTTCGAGCTTAGACTGTTCAGTTGTTGTTGTACCTTTCCTTATTTGCATGTTTTTAAACTAGTCTCTTGATAATGGAGTCACGATGACCCCGAAACGTCATAAATCTTTCCTGGTTTTTTCTATGCCTTTGCTTTAGCAAATCCCTGCTGATCAAGTCTTGTTACGTTACTCAATAATCAAAGTAACTGAGTGATGATTTGTTTGAGTCTGCCTTCATTTCACTGGGAGGTTGGCAGGACTTTTCTAGACCGATCACAAAGCGAAATAAAGTAAAGTAAACACAGTGCAAAACGGATACCTATTGTTATTCTATAGTTCCACTAGGATACCATCCCTATAAAAAACAAAGTTAACGAATCATGGTATTAATCTTCTTCAGGTCGCAGCTGAGTTCAATTCTCCCGAATATAACGTGGCAACGAGACGAAATGCTAAGATTGATCCAGGTACCTTATCACAAAGTTAAATAACTATACATATCGGATAAAATGTAGATAAATGATATGGGATGGGTAACCGGTTCATCGCAGCCCCCCCCCTCTCCCACCCCCCCTTCGAAAGTTCATTGGCCTTCCCTGACGGTTCGCTGGTATGTATTTGCACTTCAGTGTGGAAAGAGGCACCACAATGATCCGAACAGGTCACAAACACGAACCTTTCAACCCAGAGTCCAGCGCGCCATGTGTTTAGCTACCAAGTTTTCACCAATCTTACTTACTTGGCTGTTCTTCGTAAACTTTCCAACTTACTTAATTTACGTAGGAGTAAGAATAAGCTAAGAATAGATTCAGAAAAATTATGTTGCGACAAAATTGTAACGTAAGAAAAAGATTGAATCGGATTGTAGAGTTCGAAAGTGGAAATTTCGGCAAATAATTTCGACGTGTTCCATTACAGGAGAACTTGTCTTTTTTGCGGAGAAATTTCAAAACAACTTTCTACGTATTGGGCCCTAACATCGCAAAAAATAAATTAAAAAATCATTCAAGTTTAGTTTTGATCAAACGTGAGCGTAAATAAAATAACAGTTTTTTTTATAACAAAACACAAGACACCTGATCTGAGGCCACAAAGAGTTACGAAGCACCATGTAGCATGAGTATTGTTTCCTTTCTCTTCAACATACGAGACTAGAGAACCGCCCTGTTCATTAAGAAATTGCATTTACCCCCCCTCCCCCCACGACAAAGCACTCCCTTTCCGACCCCTTCACCAAATAACTAAACACCATATGTTTTTGTTTCACTTTGAAGGGAAAGAATATAAAGGTGTCGATGACATAACGGAGGCACTTTTGAACAGAGAAGTCGAAGGGATTCTGGTGGATACTTATTCTGCGGGCTTGCGAAGCGATCTCTTCAATCGTCCCGGGCTACAAGTCAATGAGATCCTTGACTACAAGACCGCATACGGCGTGGTACTCAGTCCTAAAGTGACCCAACTTGGCAAGTGTTTCGAGCGCTACTTAACCTCTCACAGAGCGGAGATTTTCGAGATGATCAAAAGAAAAGCGAAGCCGATCGAGGTGAGCAAGAGATAGTCGCATAAGAATCGAAGCAAAGCTCTTTGAGTTGCGGTTCATCCCTTTTTACTTGATAAACTAAATTATCCCTTCAACCCCTTGGAGTGATTGGTTACTATTTTCTCCAATCAGTATCACCCCTAAAACAAAGATTGAAGTCATGAGAACAAAGGAAATGATCACCCACTAAAGAAGCTCTTGATTGTTAAACAAATTCTCTTTGTCAGTAACATAGGAAATGTATAGAGAACAGTATGGAGAAAATTTATACTGACGTTAGGGTGTAAAGGGTTATGGACGCAGTTTGACTGGTTCTTGCTTATGACGCCACTATTAACAATGTTTTAAAACAATTGGATTCCATGGTACCATAGGTCTGTTCCGTTGTTGATCAGAAAAAACGTCAAGATGTGATAATGACATCATTGACACTCAGCTGCGCCTCGTGTGAAACTTTTTATTCCCGCTTTTTAACGTCATCTGTGATGCAACACTGAACAAACACCCGGCAACATTGAGTCTGTTAGTTTAACTCCTTACACCCTAATATAAGTACAGGTATCCTCCATACTGTTCCCCATACATTTCTTATGGTGCTGACAAGGAGAATTTGTGTAACAATCAACAGCTTCTTTTGGTGCTGATAATTTTCTTTGTTCTCATAACCTTACTGCATGATTCAGGGGTGATCTTGTAAGGAGAAATTAGATTTTAGTCAGCCTTAGGGGTTAAAGGGTTAATTGTTGTAGTTTGATATAAGGTAAGGGTGGGAAATTCCAGGAGAATCATTTTATGGTAAACATACTTAGCATAATACATCCGAAGGTAAATAAAATATTGAAAAGCGTAGAATAGTCCCTAAAAGGCGATATTTCAACCGAGATAGGAAATCACTCATAAGAACTGCCCCTTGTCGCGTGTGGTATAGCCACACCTTTCATTTCACCCAACGTTTTACTAGAATTTATGTTTGCTCCGAACCGACTCAACAGTAATAATAACAACGATGACAACGATAACGATGACGATGTCTTTTTCAATGTTTTTTTTAGCATGAAATACTTCATTCCCCTTCAGGCCAATTTTAAAAGATTATTTTTGATAGTTTCGCAACCTTTTTTTTCTTTTTCTTTTTTTGCAAACTGGAGGTTTCTTTCAAGCGTACTCTGTATTGAGAAAACACCCTATCCCTTCATACAGTGGAAGGGAGAGCAATTTATCTTAGTGCAAGCTTAATCCAGGTTCCATTATAAACATGTTTTATTATGTTTCACTCTAGACTTCTGGCGCCAAGGAAACGCCCGAAGAAGAGGCATCAGGCGGTCTACTGGACAGTGGTTCTCCCACCTTCCTAAAGGCATTGAAATACGCATGCGTGTCGTTAGGAATTGCCCTTGTCCTGTCGCTCATATACGAGTGCATACGTCGTATAAGAGCAAGGCGAAAAGTTCACCAAAAAAGTAAGGATAACGATATCTTCTTCTGCCCTTAAAGGCAACTCTTAATTTTAAACTTTAATTTTCAATATTTTTCGGAACACCAAAAGGGATTTCGCTTTGCATGTCGCAAAGTAAACTGAAGAAAGTCGTCCTCGTTTACCACAAAACAAACAAACAAATGTAACAGACTGGTCATTATTTATCTCTGGGGGAGTCAGAGGATTTTATATGTGTCGCGATAAAATTTACCTGATATATGGCTCTCTTATAATCTTATGACCCCCCCCCCCCTTCCCCATCCCCTCATGGACGGTTAGGCGGCAGTCTATTTTCTATACTCCCCCTTTATACTCTGTTGACGACGACTGATTCCCCTCCCCATTCCCTCTGAAGACCATGTGACCCTGTCCGAAAATCTCTGTCTCACCCCTCCCCCCCTCCCTGCTCCATGCGATAAAAAAAGTATTAGTCCCTTAACCGAAAAGAATGAAAAATAGGCTCATCTGAAGCAACAAAACTAGCAATTAAAATCACTACTTTTTCTTCGAAGAGAGCCATAAAGCAAAGCTTCAAGAAGAAATGCAGACCCTAGTGGAAGAGTTTAACCAGCGCGTGCTGAAAGTTAAGATGAAATTGAGGGAGAAGCACATCAGACAAATCATCAAATATTGGAAGCTGCAGAAAAAATCGATGTGCTCGGCTGGGATGGAACATGAATGGCTAAGGATTTCCACTGCGTCCCCACACAATGGTGAACTCACTATATCTGAGATATAATCATCTGAGCTTTTTTAGATACGACAGAGCTAGTGTGACCCCTATAGCTTCCTATTCAAGAGAGTAACAACACGATGTTTTACGTAACTATTTTCTGACGTGCAAAGCTAGCTTCAACCTGAAAGTGGAAAATATTAGTTGGGCAAGACGGCTAAGGACGGAGAAAATTGCCACGGATTGCAAATATTCAAATCGAGTAATCATTAAGGACATTCCCTTGTTTCGTATCACGCGTCGTTACAAAAATATTGCATGTGCAAGAAATGGCGGGTTTCTGTTCGAGGCCATGGTTTTCATTTCTTTGTGTGGGTGTGTTTGTGTGTGTACGAGTGTGATGTTTCCATTTTTCACTGTAAATTGATAATCCTTCCTAAAAAAAAAAAAAGAAAAAAATTGCTCTATGAATGGTTGCGAGAAATCAAACCATTCTCTCCACCAACAAAACCAACTGTTTGACCACTAACGTTTTCCACATCGAGTTCTCACTGGCTTTTCAAAATATTAACCTTTCTTCTGGACAGCTTCAATGACGACTTTGATTCCTTATTTATGATGCTTCATTGAAATTAGAGCACTCTGATAACCAATGAGCAGAAGCGACTAACACATCCTGCGTGTGATGCGCTGTTTATCTTGATCAAATACTAAACCCAGTTTGATTCACATTCAAATCCCTTTGAGATAAGCAACCAACGAGTTTGGTACAAATTTCGCTGAAAGATTTACTTCAGATTAATGATATTTTCCGTGCAACTTTTGTCAAGGCTGTTGCTCTCATTTTACTTACGTAAATCAGATAGTTCTCCTACGTTTGTTAAGCATTCATCGCGATTGACTCGCGAGCAAGGTAAAAAAAGTATATACATGATTATCTTCCAGGAGGAGATTTGAACGACATTTTCCACTGAAAAACCTTAAAATGGTCTTGAATGATGAAAGATGACTCACTTTAGATAATTATTTTTAAATTAGCAAGAATCTGCTCAAATACCACATACCTCCCTTTTCCACATTCATTATTGTAGACAGTAGCTTACAGTCATTAATTAATCAATACGTGTGTCGTTAAAACAATAGAGAGTGATTACTACGGTTTATGTACATTTAAAAGGTTTAGTTGAGTTGGTAAGGAATAAGCTTTGTACAACAACAAGACACAAATGAACCTTTGTAAAAAATGTACGTGCAGTGTGACGTTAAAACAATACAGAGTGATTTCTAAGGTTTTTGTACATAAATAGGGTTTAGTTGAGTTGGTAGGAATAAGCTTTGTACAACAGCAAAACACATAGATGACACTTTATAAAAAATGTACGTGCAGTTAGTTGGAAAACAAACGTAGGATAAAGCCAAGTTAAAGTTGGGTAAAATAAAGTTATTTTGTGCTCAGCAAAAAGTGATTACTTTGTTTTCGCTGTTATCTGAGTATAGTTTACCAGAGACACGCCAATCAGTATTTCACGTTTTTATTTCCCAGCGGGTGGGGGAGGGGGGTGGCATGGGGTGGTGGAAGGAGGAAGCAGGAGGAGAAGAAACTAGCCTCAATATTTCCTAAATAAGGGGTGAACACGTAGAAAAAATAAAGCGAGGGTTTATTTCCACTGTTAACGAAGGGATAACACACGAACTGGACAGAATTTAGCTTCCAAAAGTTTCCTTCTTAGGGCATCGTAAGGATGCAACACAAAAACGAACAACTATAATAATAGTAATTGCCAAACAAAACAGAAAAAGGTAAGAATGACAAAATAAACAGCAAATACTTTCTTTTGTTTATCCCGGTGCTATGTAGCAATATTTCGGCTCTTCTTTATTAAGTGTCAATAAATAATTAAATTCAAACAAAAGAAACCTAGAAATGATAGTCTACTACAAACACTACAGTCGTGGAAAATAAAAAAAAAACAAAACAACAGGCATAGTCAAACATTTGGGTTCAATCTTTCTGCAGTCTACTTCGCAGCAAATGTTAAGTGTCGTCACGCAACGCCCGTTGCGTGGCAAGACCAACCAACGCCTACGCCTGCGAAAGAGACTGAACAAACTTGGACCTTAGTCCTCCGAGGAAAAGCGCTCACTTAAACTATTTAGACGTGAAAAAAGACTGAATTGTAATGCGTTGCTTTTTCTTCGGAGGCTCGTTTGTCGAGCTACCTAAATTTGAAGTCACGGAAGAGTTGCTTTCTCCATTTTGCAACTCTAACGCAAAATGATAGTCTAAATGTTCCGGCATGATGCATTCTGGAAACGTTTCCCCACATTTCTCGCATTTGCACAAATCTGTTTTGTCCCAGTCTACTTGGTTACAAAGATTCGCGCGGGTCCCACCAGTGGCGGACCCACCAGCAATCGCGACATTCTTTGATGTTTTTCTTCCTTGTACTTCATTGGTGGACACCCTTGAATCAGAGAATGAAGGATTTCCTCTCCTCTTTTCATCTTGCTGATTGTTTTTCAACAGTGACCGTTCAATCTCTTGCCGAATTTCTTGTGGTAAAGATTCTAACACCAAAGAATCGATCTGACAACCTAGGTAGGGATTGCAAGATCGTCTCTCACTATTTTGCTGCTTTCCTTGACATATATTCTTTCCTGATAAAAACACCTCTATGCCTTTCTTTTTTGATAGGCTACTACCACTAAGCTTTGATTCATCCACTTTTTTCTCATTATCTTTGCCTTCTTTATTATCATATCTCCGAACTCCGTCACACGAATTTTCCCCGCGCTGGCTCTGGCTAACCACACTGCCAGAAGCAGAAGTTCCATCACATCCCTTGTTTCCATCTAAACTCACGCCAGATAAATACTCGTCCTCCACGTTTTCAGAGATGACGTTGTCCGCTGAATTTTCCGCTTCTTCCAACTTGTTTTTCTTACTGAAAAATGAGCTTATTGACGGCGTACTGTTATGATCACTTATTTCTTCAAATTTGCTGGCTGACACGTGTAAGGTGACAATAGCTGGATACCTAAAGAGTTTAAGATACTTCCATCAAGCCAAACACCTCGTGTGGAGACTCTGATTTTGATTGCTTGTTTCGAGCAAGTTTAAATTGAATATCGAACGTTATGCGACATTGCATCGATTTTGCTTTACTTCGATCTGTGATTGGTCTAGAAAACTCGTGCCACTCTCTCAACCAATCACCTATCCCACCTGCGTTTTCCCGCGCTTTTTCGAGTTCTCATTGGCTCTTAAAAGTAAAATGTCACGATAAAATCGACGTGATCCCCACCCCACTCCATGGGCGGTCAATTTTCGATAATTCCACTCTATACTCTGTTGGCGTCAACTGATTCCCCGCTCCGTTCCCCTGAAAACCATCTGATCCTTACCCACCCTCCCCCTGATAACTATTGACAGTTCGCAAAATGGTTAAGAAATAAATAATTTTAATTTAATTTTTTACTTACCATGCATCAGTTTTGTTTTTCTTTAAAGAGTTGAATGGCAACAGCACATTATAAAGGTCCTTTGCAATTTGATCGGCAGTTGAATTTTTCATGTGGCAAGAACGAGTAGCAGAGGAGTTATTCTCAGTCTTGAAGCCGACACCCAATAACTTGGCCTCCCGTTTATTCTGTTGGGGAAAATAATGAATAAAATTTAAAGCGTACGCAAGATGATAGGAGACTTAACTAAAAATTTTAAGTTTGCAACTCTTCTGCTCTGAATATTCTCAGCAATTTTCAATAACTCGCAAGAGAAAGAGGATTGCTTTGATTTTGCTTCACACTGCTCCGAGATTTGTCCGAAAATTCGCTCCACTCTCAAGAACCAGTAAATTGCTACGATAAAACCAACCGCTCCGTGTAAACCATGACTAAAGATAACACGACGACCAATCCGAACAAAGGCAATATCACCACGAGCCAAAGCGAACGCAAAGCCAACTGCTTGAGGCACGTAAATCGCAGGAGATCAAACTGCGATTGGTTTTTCAATTTTGAATCGCACTGTTTGTAAGTTTTTAAACAAATTAAAGAGCAAAACAAAACAAAGTCAATGTAAACGCGGATGACGATCAACAATCAACTGAAATTGTTTAAAACAACTTTGTTTATTTAACTAATGTTGGGTCCGACGATATGAAGAATAATATTTTTTCTTTACCAATTCTGATTCTTTTGTGAGACGCTCGTGGAGTTCACCAGCCAGCTGATCCAACCAGTATTTTACCTAAAACGAAAGAAAAATCAGATGAAACCTCTAACATATCTCATGTTTAAGGCCTGGTCACCCACAGTCACTTTTCAGCTGGTCACCAATTCGCACCCTGCAAGCTACTCAGATTGTTGAAATTTGTAAATTTATCATTACTAATGAATCACTGGTTTTCAAAAACATTTTCTTAGAATTAATAAATTACCTTTTCTCCTGTTGCAAGCTTCCCCTTTCCGGGGAAATTCTTGCCGCATTCGATAGACTTCGGCAGCTGTCGAGGCCTAACAGGTTCGTGATCTATTCCACGACTTATTTCAGACAGCCACTCCCTAGCAATAAAAAAAAATGAAGGGGTTTTCTTCAATAACGCAAATAACAAATGAGAAAGCAGAGAGGAAAGAAAAGTCTTAAATTTTGACGACAAGCTTGTTTGATACCGTGGTATTAAGAGTGCCGATTTGAAGGATACATTTTTGTTCTAAAGTTTTGGGGCTTTCCGGACTGCCTAGATGTAGAGAAAGGCCGCAAACTACCATATGCTGCTTCTTAATCCACTCTTAATCCCCACGGTATCAACGAGCGCTAATTTATTCTTGTTTTCTCGTCACTATATTCCCACCAATAGTGTAGCTCCATTTTCTACATATCAACAAACGCACACAAACCACAATTCCTCCATTCGCTCTAACGAAGGGCAAACGCTCGAAACGTCAGCTTCGAAACTCTTTACGGTGGCCAATTTACGTTACCAACTCAGTTGTTATACTCTCCCACCGACACAGCACCACAGTTTCTGTAGAAACTTACCCACTTTGTAACATGTTAAGTTGCATTTCATTTGTTTTCGTTTTTTTACATGTACATGTATTATGAAAAATATTTACCCTGTCTTATCTCCAAAACGACCCTGTAACTCACTAAGGGAGTAGTTGGCCAAATCACTCATCTTTTCTGCATGTAAATTTGAGCGCACTTCCAAGCCAAGTTTGCCTCCCATATTACGGCTGCAAATGCACCAAATAAATTCAATAAATCGCTATCATTATTAATCGAAAATGTATGACTATTTCACAACATAGTGACTAAATTGACACTTCAAAAGGTCTTCTACAAAGACACAAAACAAAATTCCTAATTTGAAAACATTAATTGCTGTGTTAACTACTAATGCAACAAAATGGAATTCTTCATTGAGAACAGAGAACTCCTTGAAAATGCTTCTCACAAATAGAGGGAATCTCCCTCAGAATTACATTATGTATTGTCATCTTTGAAAAAACTCAATGGCAATATCTAAAAACAGTCTTTATCACCTAGGAGTGACTACCATATCATTTAAAATTTCAACTTAAAATCCTGTGAGGGAAGCCCCCATGCTCAACAAGATGCTAAGGATTTTAAATGAATGAAGAAGGCTGTCAATAAATTTTGAAGCTGTTACATTGGAGATTTCACCCACAGCAGTCTAAACCTTGCCCAAGTGTAACACTGCAATCAACATTGTGATTTTTAACATCAAATGAGCCCAGCCATAACAAGTATAACAGGCTACAGCACTTATTGAGAGCCCTGGCCTGGGTTGTTCAAAGCTGGGTTAAGATAAGCCAAGGTTAGTGTGAAATTTGATTGCAGTTCTGAAGGCTTTAAAAGAAAACTCAGTTCAAATATTTTTGCTCGCAACTTGATCATTGAATGGCCTAGAAAGGAATGGGGAAACTTTAACCTAAAAGACTTTTAAACAAAGAAATAAAGAGACCTGGATTAAAATTTAACACTGGGTTAGCCCTGATTGGCCTTCGAACGACTGGGCGCTGAAGAATTGTATAGAGAAAAGCCTGAAGTGACTTAATGGCTACATTCTGCTTCTGAATTGTCATTTCATCCCTTAAGCCAGACACAGAAGAAGAAATAAAAAGTTCTCACCAAATTAACCTATGTATTATTTCAAGCGCCCCTTCATATGATGCTACAACTCAGATACACCAGAGGTTGTTGGCTGAGTGGTCTGCAGCAAGCAGGAAAAGGGAATATATGTGAGGGGCTGATACAAGGGTACAGTGTGAGTTTTAAGATCTGGGGGAGTTACCATTCACATCCTAGTGTTAGCAAAAAGTACCCACCTCCCATTTACAACTACAAAGGATAGGAATTCTTCTCCCTGAATTTGTTACACTACATGTACATTTCAACTCAAATAACAATGACTAAATTCGCATCTAGCATATGTAAGCATTTTAATTCTTACACTTTTTTTATGGGAACTGTTTCATACAACTTTGGCACTGCACTCTGGGGTAAAAGAGTCTGCTTATCTGGTTTGTGACGTCCACCACATAACTTTGCCAGCATCTGATAATGAAAAAAACAACATTGATTGTTGATAGCAGTTGATGATAAATAACAATCCACAGGTCAACAAAAGGAGCAAATCAATTTTCTGAGAGTCATAAAGAATCTATTTCCTCCTCCGTTACATCTTCAGTGCAATTTATCTGTGTCATTGAGCCATGGGCTAAACCGCTGGCATTTTTACACCGAGGGCTCGGTTAATTCCTTGGGGTAATCTGTTCAGTGACCACGAAAGTCAAGCCGAAGAAGGTTCGGCTTCATTCGTTTCTTTTGACTTGAAGAAAGGTGCGATGTTTGCGGGAAGGACATTCAACCGATTTGAAAAGGGAAGGACAGTATCACCTCTGAATCAAATAGCGAGGTTAAGAGTACAATGAAAATGATTTTCCACTCATGAACTGCTGATTGTTTGGCTAATTCTCCTTTTCAGAACCATCAGAAAAGTAAAGAGAACAGTATGGAGAATATGCATTCTGATGCTAGGGCGAAAAGGGTTAAGAAAAAAAAGAAGCAAGGAAAACTGTAAAGAAACAGTAGAATATCTTCCATGTCTTAAAAAAATATATACCCCAGACAATCAAAATATGGCCAAAATATTCTGTGTATATGCTATTAATAGAATTCTCCAATATCTCTATGCTTTTAGGATACCCTTTCACTACCAGATCTCATTAGTAATTCTCCGCACTGTCTGCCAGGTAATCAATTCTTGTGATGTTTGTTCTGAGAGAATTTGGTATCTGGTCAATAAATAATTCCCTAATTGACATTTTGTTTTATTCTCATTACTACTCTGGTTGATATAGTATTGATATTGTAAGGGGAAATTATGTCTTGGTCACTTGTGAAAGGGTTGAAGCAAAGGGTTGTGTGTTCTGAATTCAGAAATAAAATTGGGAAATCTTTTTTAGGTTGGAACCTAGCAGAGAATAGCTCATTTTTGAGAGGTAAATTCAATTTCTCTGTTTGTTTTATATTGTTTTGTTCAGCAATTCTTGATATCCTACAGAAGAAGGGATCATGTAACCAAAAAAACATTTGTTTATAGAAGCCTCTAACCTTATTATGAGCAATCCCTGCTGAGCATGTGAATTGTGTCTCTTTTAGCACAGCTTTCCTCATTTCTGATACAATAATTGCACCAACTGCCAGCCTCCTAATGTTCCCATCATTTTGGAGAGAAGCTCTCCAAGCATCAGTATCTACATGTTTACCTTCCTGTTCATCTGCCATAAAACCTTCCAGAAATGTTGTTTCTGCAGACTTTTTTGCAATTTCATCTAGGCCCATTGTGCACATTCTCCTGTAAATCAATATGTGCATGCATTTATCACAGAGTGGAACACTGGATATTATGATTCAAGAGATTTGATTGGATCAGCCACTGGGATGGCCTTTTTATATTCACACACAAGACTTACATGTTGACATTTTCAGTCAAGTCTAGGTATGCTTCATCCACACTTGCCCTCTCACAATTGTCACAGAAGCGAGACAGCACTGCTATCACTTCTGCCCCTGCCTCACGATAATGCGTCAAGTTGGCTTTCCCACGTGCCTCTGGGACTCGCACCAAATTTATCTCAGGACACTTCTCTTTGGCCTCATCCCCTCGCATGCTTCTTGTCACTCCAAAATGACGTGCCTCGTAGCTAACAGCTATAATCCTGTTATAGACATACAGTCATGAAGTTAGTAAGTGTCAGCGCTATTTAAGAAATAGATTCCGTGTGGCTGTGCCTCTGTTCAGTAATGGATCACTGATAACATAAAAATGCAATAAGAAACAAAAAGTGTAACTCATGAAGTGCAGCTGATTATGTCACTGATGTTCTAATCACATTTTTTCATCTCCTGCAATTTTATATCATTTATATAATAAGCTCAGTTATACACGCATTCTGATTGGTTCTCACTTATGATCTATTGGAGGACAGAGGTAAAGATGACATCATCATTAAAACTTTTTTTAATTCTTTATTATATAAAACGAATAGATTCCAAGTTGCCGTGCATCTGTTCAGTAAAAGATCACAGAGGATGTCAAAATGTCAAAATGTGGTAAGAACATCAGCCTGTGACACACTTGGCTGCGCCTTGTGTGTCACTTTTTTGTTCTCACCACATTTTGACGTCATCTGTGATCTATTACTGAACAGACACACGGCAACTTGGAATCTATTTGCTAAACAGACCCATTGAAACATGGAATCTATTTGTTTTAAAAAATAAAAATGCTGTTTATTTTGTTAATGGTGCATTTATGCATCTGTGCTATAATAGATCATAAGCGAGGACTAATCGAAATGAATTTATTATTCAGCTTATCATATAGCAATATTGTTAAATAAAAGATCAATTTCTATTGCCCTTCATGAAATATTTTCATGTTGATAGTACACTGATGACTTTGGATATGGTGCGCTGTATAATCCTCAATTAAGTTTTTAATTATTCGGTTCCTGTTCTATCTGGTATTGTGTAGTTAAAATTACAGGAACTGGGTACAAGCACCCTTGAAAGCATAGTCCTTAACACAGACAGATAGGTAGAATGATGGAAAGAAACTCCATCAATAGGGCACTACCTTACAGTCTGGGAATGAACCCACACTACCTTCAGGACAAAAAAAGCTGGAGACAATAATCGGAGAGAAAAACAAAAAAAAATGGTTGATCACACTTAGACAAATTTAACACTAATCGTACACATGATGACAATTCACAAATTTATAAAAAAAGGAAAAAAAAACAATAAACCATATAATTATGATGAGTTGTCACAGTGTCTCTTTTTTATAAATGCTTTACTTAGCCCTTTACACCCTAACATCAGTAAACATTTTCTCCACACTGTTCTCTATACATTCCTATAGTACTGACAAGGAGAATTTGTATAACAATCCTGAGCTTCTTTACTTGGTGATCATTCTCTCTATTCCCATAACCTCAATGTTTGTTTTAGGGATGATACTGATAGGAGAAATTAGTTGCTAATCAAAAAGTGCCATTTATTGTTTTAATAAAACTCCATAAACTTCAATTTTCCTTTGGATTACCGGTGCTTTAACCCTTAACTACCATAAGTGACCAAGAATCTCTCATTACAATATCAATATATTATCAAGCAGACAAGTGATGAGAGTGAAGAAAAATATCAATTAGGGGATTGCAAGTTGATCCAATACCAATTTCTTCAAACTAACATCACAAGACCTGTATTGGCAGACAGTAAGGAGAATCACTAATGAGATCTTGGGAGTTAAAGGGTTATACAATATGTTTTTGACCAATCAGGTCACTTGTAGTATCTCAGTTATTGCATAAAAACTGTAATAACTTGATGTGTGCAATTCAGTTGTTAGTGCCAAAACTACACTACACTACACAAAAGCTGATCATTGAACTCATCAAAGGATAAGTTGTATTGAAGTGAATTAGCCAAGCAGCCATACTGTCCAACAATCGCCCTTTTTTGGCTAAATTGGATCAATACAACGCCACTTTAGAGTCGACGCACAGAATACAGACTCCGTCTTAACGTGGTCAAAAGGAGCGCTGTCTCAGTTCTAATATAAAAGGCTAATCCTTAAAAAACAAACACAAAAAAAAAAGACACAACAAATGGTAGCGAAATACCTCAATCTGTACTATATTGTGTATTGATACTGTTATATTGTTAAGGCTAATGGAAAAAATGTCAAAGCTATCATATCATATTATGTAATTCGATCGAGAAACTTCGAGGCAAATTTCTTATCTATCGAAAAAATTAATACGCAACGCCGCCCAGATGTATCAATGTATTGATGCAAAAAGGCTCCCAGATTTCACGGTTCAATACCACGCGAGGAATACTTAATCAAAAGAAATCTTTAATTGAGAAAATTTAAAATTCGCTTACCCTCCACCTTTCCATGTTTTATACTGAACCACAGCGCAAGGTTTGCCTCGCAATTCTGGATTTCGTCTTTGTTCGACTTGAACATAGAAGCAGTCCATATCCACCAGAGCTACAACACGATCTAAAGCCATCTGGCGCGTTAGTTCGCCGACAAAGACACCGCTTTGATGTTTTCTACAGACTCGCTTCCAACGTCGCGTCAACACATTTCGTGGCCATTTTGAATAGTTCCCGCGAAGTATTCGTGGGTTTCATACTAACTAGGGAGGGGTAGAGGATATTGAAAAAATAAATACTTCTCTGTGATTATAATAACGAGAATTTTAGGGAACAATTTTACAAGAATTATTTTACAAAGTGAATTTTTTAATTAATTTAGGACAAAAGTTATAGTGTTTAAATAACACAGAAGATGAAAATATGTCCGGTGAGAAAAGGGTCTTGAAAAAAAAAGTCTCACATCCCTACCCCTAATGGTTTCGTTCTCTAACTTTGTGGTCGCGATGCACTGTGGATTGTAAACAAAATGGCCGGAGCGGAAAGAAGGGTGAGTTAAATTTCAAGTGCAATATTTGTCGCTCTTTTTTGTTGTAATTGAAAGTTCCTTTGCAACTTCTGTTCACATTATTATCACATCGATGAGTGGCTCTTTACAATCACAGAGGATTTTAGGTTACACTGTTCTTTAATAGAAAACCGCCACCGGAAATTTGATCACGGAAGAATATTGGACGATATTTTATGCTCTTTGTTTTTGATATGCCTGAATGAATTTGGTCCAACTCAAATAGCGCTATTCCGTGAAAACAGGGCACTAAAATTTTTGGATAGAAAGCCAAGATGATCGACGTGAAATGCAAATGATCGATTTCCCAAGAGGATTGATGGAGTGTTCTAAAGAGTTGTTGCGAAATACAACAAACTCCTATTTAATATTAGGAAAGTTTTCGCATCTATCCGCGAATTCCCGCGTTGCATAGACGACTTTGATATTATGGGCGCCTTTCTAGAGACTTGATTAAAATGAGTAATTCTTTCATTAAAATGTAACTTTCACTTGGAATCATGTTACGATTTTGAAAGAAGTTATAATTGATTTAATCGATCCGCTTTTTGAATCAAGCAACATCACGAATGTAACCTATATCACAGCTTTGATTACAGCTGATCAGATGCAGTGACTAATATCCTAAAAAATTATTTATATACATACAGTTTCTCTGTATTTATCATCATGTATCGTGCCCCAGCTAAAGCCAATATCTGAATATTTTTGGCATTTATAACAAGTTACTTGTTAGATTATCTGTCACTAGACAACTCAGAAGTTATGTTGTGTATTAAGACCAATCGTAAAGGTACTAATGAAAGTTTACGCAGCAGTAAAAGTGTCGGTAAAGCGCCCATGAAGGTAATGTTTAATCAAATTTATGGATACTTTTGCATTTTCCATATTTCAAGAAATTTCTTTTGAGTCCACTTACAAAATTCTTTGCTTTGGGTCAGTTTTCATAGTTTTTCAAGTCCTTTCTTTTCTTAATGAAAGAATATATCACAGGTGTTAATTCGAAACAGCAGGTTCATGTCTTTTAAAGTATAAATTTTTTATGACGTTCATTGTAGCATTTTGATGACAGTTATGTGAGGCTAGTATCCTAAGAAAAATGTCGGTTGTCGTCCGTTGTTTGCCTTGTAATGGCATGGCCAACATTTAAAGTTGCACTCTGTAATTAAATTAAATGTATTCCTCTACAGTTCCTGACAGTTATGCTAATTTGCTGTATCCTTTCTGTTGTTTTTGGCATGTTTCTTCACAGCAGGCTTTTCTCTGCTCTTAATTTGTTATGTTAAGCAATTCTTAAGCTTGACAATGGTAGAATTGACTATCTTTTGCACTGAAACCAGCCCTTGAAATATATGACTAGAGAACAAACACTTTTTCTTGTAATTGTACATACTACAACATTCACCACAATACTTGAAAATTTGTTCTTGTGATTACCCTCTTCCTGACACAATTTAGAGATTTGCATTCCTTGCATGCCAAGTATTTATCAAGCTGTTTTTTGCTGTCTAGCTGAGACTCAAGGTTTATCTGGATGAAAGGCAGAAAGTGGCAGAAATATTTGTTACACAAGTGACAAAATGCAAAGATATAGTGCAAAGGTTACAACGACAGATCCAGGAGACTGATTGCTATCTAATAGAAGTGTGGCAAGGATGTGGTAGGTTTAGTGTTATTGATGCATATCTTTATAAACCTAAAATCAACTCCACCAAGCTAGTAACAGTTTTTTGGAAGTAGTTTTCATAGAGAATTGAAATGGCGGTACTTTTGCAACATTACTCTCTTTCATGCACCGTTTGCAGCAATATCACTCTGCTTTTTTTACAAAATTTGATGTGGCTCTCTGCCAATTTGTATATCTCTTCATGAATACATAATCACTGGTTAGATTTGTATATTTATGAATAATTTTCTATTTTTGTACTTATGTCTCCAGTAGATTGTTTTTTATAAAGAAATTGTATCTTCATTTTCTAACTACTAGCTATCAATCCATGAATTTTGACCAGTTGATGACGCTCAATATTTTTAATATCTGTTGCCAAATCGAAAATGATTAAATTAAGATACAGGAATGTGCTCAAAATTGGATTGACTCATTGGATAAACAATAGGAAAAGCATTTATTTGTTAATTTAGAAATATTGTAATATTTTAGCACATCACCCTGTTTTAAATAAATACAGCCTCTCCTTCAGCTAATATTCAATTTTTCAAATTAAGGAAAAGTTGCAGGTAAAATTTGTGATCAATAACAATTTTTTTTAACTTATCTATTTTTATGCTGCTGTAAAAAGGCTATAATACCTTGAAGTTTAATTTGTGTTTTGTAGACAGGATGTAAGCTACTTTTTGTTTCTTCCTCAGAACGTCTTGTACCTGATAGTGAGTCAATCTTCAGTACTTTACTTGAATGGGGAAGCGATCTGGAAGATGTGAAGTTTTACCTGCGACCAAGGGAGGAGATACCATCTTACTCACAGGCTGTTAATGGTGAGATATGTAATTTATTACCCTGAGTATCATTCACCCGGAGTTCTGCAGATCAGTTACATATTTGTGACCCTCTTTTGTCATTGTGGGAATAAAACTTGATACTTCACATATTTTTTTTTAAATTTTACTTCATGAAATGCTTTGAGTGCTTTAGGTTCCTTTTTTTGTTGTTGTTTTGTTTTGTTTTCATCTTTTCATTATCTAAGCCAGACATTCCATGAAATGTTTTATCTCTGAATGCTTTCCTGACTAAAAAAAACTAAATTCCAGAAACACTATCTCATGAATAAACTTCTGATATTGAAGTAAATACACCCTCTCAATTTAAATATATGGAAACATGTGATCCAGACTTAATATTTTTGAAAAAATATATTTTTTTAAGCCCAGTTTTCCCTGTTATTGTTAATTTTAAAAAATTGAAAATATACATGAAATATATGTGCCTTTTGTTTTCCCATCTTAAACAGACACTTTTAAATGAGAAAAGAAAAGGTGTATATGCTTCAGGTATTTTTTTTTTCAAGTTGCAATGTTTTTGAAAATGGGTGTCTACTTATATATTAGTTAGATATAGCTCTTTGGCATTACAAAGCTTTGCTTTCATGTCCAAATTGAGCGCTCTACTTAGGAGGAGTCATGTCTCACAATTGTGCATCCTCACTAGTTTATCTAGTTCAAGTCCTCTGGCATGGCTTGGAAGATACCACAAATGTGGGATCATTCGGGGTAACTTAATGCTTACACCTCCTTTCTAACATCAGCACTGCACTGAATGCCAAAACAGTACTGTCTGCAGTTATATATATTAGTCTTTTGAGAAGTGTTTTGGAAAAGTGGCACATGAGGTGCAGCAGAGTGCGTCACTGATGTTCCCATAACATTTTGATGTGATGTCTGCTGTGATCTATTACTGGCAGTAACTGTACAGACCCATGGCAACATGGAACCCATTTGTTTCGTATACTAAAAATTAAAGTAAAATGCTCATAAAGGTGACCTTAACTATGCATCTGTCCACCAAAAGGTCATTAAAATAAGAACCAATCCTTGTGTGTAGATTCAACTTCTTGACATATAATTCTACATCTGTATGGCCATTCAAAGTATGTTTAAAGTCATAAGCTTTGTCTTACTTTTTCAAATTTAGGATCAACAAGTCCAAGGGTTAATGGTTTTAAAGAGGAAACACCGCTTTCACGAGATGTGGTAAGAAAGACATCTCCATGAAAAAAAAAGATTGATGGAAAAATAATAGTAATTGTTAATTTGACTCTTAGGGTCAGGTATTCGAGCAAAGTTTAGCAGTTGTTTGACAAAACCGTGTTCTAAGCCATCTTCAATTCAGCCCAACCTTAAACTGAACTTTTACTGTTGTTAACAGTGCCAAGAGGTGCATAAGCTTATATAGGAAATTTATTTAATGAAATCAACTCTCACATAGAGAATCCCTAAGGCCCACTGCTTGCGTAAGACCATAATTTGAGTAAGACCTCATGTAAATACTGAAACCACCCTAGGCTTCCTGTAAATGATACACTTATAAGTTCTAACGTTCTGCAAAAGAAAATTTCCATGCCTATATCAGTCCTGTAATCAAACCAAGAGTCTTTAAGAGAAAATATTGTTGCCTTTTGAAGTAATACTGTCCAACTTAGTTACTCATTTTGTAAATTCATTTTTGTCTTAATCAAATTTTATCCTGCAAAAAAACTTTAAATTGTTTGACATTGCATTTTAAATAGAGAAGCCCTTTTAGAATGGAACAAGACTTCTTGGCTCTGCTGATACAGATCAACCCTTGAACTCCCATAAGAGACCAAGATATAATTTCTCCTTACAATATCAATACAATATCAAGCATACAAGTATTGAGAATAAAGGAAAGTATCAAAAAAGGTTCAAGTTGATCCAATACCAAATTCTCCAAACTTACATCATGAGAATTGTATAGCGGATGGTAAGGAGAATAACTGACGTGATCTTGGTAGTGAAAAGGTTAAACCTGTCCAGAGATTGTTATCTCATATATTTTTTTGTTTTTGTTTTTTGTTTGCTATGTATCAGCTTTTAGGCGGGAATAGAATATCGATTAGTGAACTGAAAGAATTCGCCGCCAGACAACAGCAGGAGATTGCAGCTAAAGAAAAAGAACTTAAAGCAAAGCAGGTTCAGTTTATGGAAATGAGACGGAAATTACAGAACAAACCTCAGAATCCATCTGTGCAGCAGTTGTCGGCTAAAGCCGATGAGCAGGAACAGCGGCTAAGAGAATTACGCCATGCGCAGGATCAAACAGATTCTTATAAACTAAGCAATGGTGCTTTGGGTACGTTTGGAATTTTAACCTTTTTATTATCTGCGAGTTTATTCTCCTTGCAAACTGATACACTTATTCTTGCATGTTGGTTGTGAGTGCTCTACAGATATCAAACGTTACTTTCCATCACAAGATTTTGCCTTCGCCCAAAATGAGCCAATCGGAACAAAAGTCGTGTTGAGAACCCATCCTATCCCAGAAGTCATAGAGTTAAGGGATTTTCCCGGTTTTTTTACGCGCCAAGCTGTGTTAGACTTAATGTCTGAGAGAATGAGAATATTTAAACCTTCAAACAGCCAATGAAATGCAAAGAGAGAAACCCTCATGTGGCTTTCCCCACGTTTTTTTTTTTTTTTTTTTTTTTCTTTTTACCAGTAGCATCTGTTGTGAAACATTATCAGCTTATTCGACGTTGTTACGCAGAAGTAGCTGTGGCTGATTTACTATCTCAACTTAACCAATCGAAACGACATCCCTAAATAGCCGATCAAATGCAAAGAATGAACTTCTCAAGTGATTGTTTCCCGCGCTTTTCACCTGTTGCAAGAATTGTAACGAATTCTAATTGACCTATCACAACTTTTCCCAGACAACAACTGTCTCTCTCTCTCGACAGTCGTTCTTAGCAACACTAACGATGAAATTGTCCTTATTTCAGCCGAGGAATTGGAAAATGTACGTTCCCATTTCATGGAGAAAGAAAAAGAACTAGCAATAGCAGTTGCAAGAGTTGAAAGCCTCACTCGGCAACTGGATAAACAAAGAAAGGGATGGTCTCAGGCAACTCCAAGTCGACAGAAAACGCACCAAGAGCTGGAACTAGAACGACTTCGAAAGGAATTGATGGTAAAAGCATATCACGTAATTGCTGTGCACCATTGTGACGCAAGTGTGCTCTGTTATTACTAGATAAATTGCAAAACACTTGTTTTTCCTTCCTCGATATTTCCTTCCACCTCTGCTAAAGAGTATTCCGTAAAATGATGACGGAAGTTTTACAAAGAACGGTCTCCATATTGGTGAAATGTCAATCGTCAAATGGGTGGCCGTAAACGATGACGTCAAATGGTTATGTCATCACTTGGTTACAGTCCCCTTTCTATCAATCTATATGCTAGTGCTCCGTCGCTCAATCGGATGGAGGCAGCCTTTCGTTTTTAAGACAATGATCTTATTTTGAATAATTATAACACAATACTATTGAGGTCGAGCTTTTTTCGGGTTGAAATGCCGTTTAAAAATTATCAGGGTAAGTATGGACAGAAGGTAGAAAACTTGCACCACCCTCTCGACAAATCAGATGACAAATAAAAAGCACTTGCGCCTTGATCGCCCGCGTTTCGCCCGCGTTTTTTGCGCGTTTTTTCTGCGTTTTTCTAAGTTTGCTTGATTTCCCTTTGATTCCTCAATTGGTTCATTGTGTTATTTCCCTCTCTTCTGATTGACTGTTGTGACTGCTTTTGCTTTTGGTTTTACGTTACTTAATTGAACTGCACCCTAATAGTAGCTTTTCCTTCTTATTTAGACGCGGAACGAATTGAATCATCAGCAAAGCGTACAGATACAATCCCAAAAACAGCTCCTCGCGGAAAAACACAAAGAACTGTTTGAACTTGAATCCCAAATTGACAGGCACTCCAATAATTTACGGCATAAAAGATCACCAGGTAACCACATCGCTGCTTCGAACCATCACGTCGTGAATGGGGTCTCTTCATCCACAGACGAACCAGACTTTTTGGAGATGGACTACAGTAGTCTAAGGACCTTCTCGAAACGACAGCATAAAACAAACAACGCCGAGTCTAAAAGCGGAACCGGAAATTCTGCTACTACTTCCGGTTCCTTTCGCAGGCGCGGTCGCAACGGCAGAAAATTAGAAACGTTGCTTGAAGTAGAAGAGGAAGTTTCTGACGGTCACGCAAGTAATAAATCGTCGACGGAAGACCTAACGCAGGGACCAGGTCCACCGAGAGCGTCACGCGTGACAGAGTTGAAATCACGTTTTGAAGCAGAAGGCGTGACGTCTGCAAAGATGGTAAATCGGTCTCCTAGTCCTGCTCGTCGCGTGGACCCCGAAGGAGTTGAAACACCTCCTAAAATGGCTGGTGTCGACGGTTTGCATTCAGTTAGTGAAAATCGATATTACAATGGAAGTGATTTATTTGACTATTC